>NW_027746605.1:0-305 GCF_054177405.1 Leptonychotes weddellii | reverse complement strand
CAAGGAGCCCGATGTGGGACTCGATCCCAGGACTCTGGGATCATGACCTGAGCCGAAGGCAGCCGCTTAACCAACTGAGCTACCCAGGCATCCCTTTGATAGCTTCCTTGAACCATGGGTAAAATAAAGCATAAGTCAAAGGGTTCATGGCTGAATTAGAATAAGCACACCAACAGCAAATCTCATAAATATAGGCAGGTGTTATGAAGCCTATATAAGCATCTATTAATGAATCAATACTATATGGTAACCAGGAAATCATAAATACTACCACCGTGATGCCCAGGGTTTTCGCAGCTTTTCTC
>NW_027746604.1:0-305 GCF_054177405.1 Leptonychotes weddellii | reverse complement strand
CAGGTGCCCTCCTTCAAGGTGTCAATCAGATCATCCGAGGACACCCCCAAGGCCTGATGCAGGCCCTCCACCTGCCTCCCCTGTCCAAATGCTGCCGGAACCCCCTCCTGCCCGGGCCCTTCCAGGCTCATGAGGCCCCTTTGAGCTGGACGTGGCTGGACTCTGGTCTGTCCCTTCGAGGGACACGTCCTGACCACACAATGTAGACGCCCATGTGATGCCGGCATGAGCTTGTTTTTATCTTCAGGTGACAGCCCAACCCCCCCCCCACCTGCCTCTTCCCTGCACCTGCAGCTGAGCGTGGC
>NW_027746603.1:0-305 GCF_054177405.1 Leptonychotes weddellii | reverse complement strand
AACGACTGAGCCACCCAGGCACCCCGTCAAATGGTCTTTTAAAATAAGTGATAATATTTTACTTCTTAAGGAACCATTTGTATTTTTAAAAATGTTTACTCTTATGCGTAGGATATTTCATTTAAAAACATATATTAAAAGGACTTTGGTATGTGGTATACAGACTGCTATGAAGAAAAAATGCAGGCTGACTTCAAAATAGAACACCTTCCTATCCACACGATATTTCAGTAACAAAACCTCTCAAAGCCCAAGGTCAGTAAGAATTTTAAAAGAGATGACTAAACATATTAAATATGATTAGA
>NW_027746602.1:0-305 GCF_054177405.1 Leptonychotes weddellii | reverse complement strand
GACTGAGCCCCCTAGGTGCCCTCCGATATGATATTTGCAAAGGATACAATATATAAATAAGAAGTTCATTAAGTTATAAGTACTAATTTAATATTCTCACAGTCTAAAGGAGAGGTTACAAATTATATGTAGCCCCCCAGGGTAGATTTTATTTGACACACTCAATGTGTTAAAAATCAGGATATTACATTTAAGTTTTCAGGTTTCTAACATCTTAAGCAAACTGTATGATCTCTCAACCCTACGTACCTATTCTGGCATGACAGAATCAACTGAGGAAATTGCATAACCACAGACTTCATTTA
>NW_027746601.1:0-305 GCF_054177405.1 Leptonychotes weddellii | reverse complement strand
AACCAACAGAGCCACCCAGGTGCCCCTGCGGCATCCCATAAAGGAAGGAAAGAATCCCAGAAGGAAAGCTGGAGAATTCACAAATATGGGGAAATTAAACAACACTTTTTTTTTTTTTAAAGATTTTATTTGAGAGAGAGATAGCGAGAGCAGGAGCACAAGCAGGGGGAATGGGAGAGGGAGAAGCAGGCTTCCCGCCGAGCAGGGAGCCCAATGTGGGGCTCGATCCCAGGACCCTGGGATCATGACCTGAGCCGAAGGCAGACGCTTAACGACTGAGCCACCCTGGCACCCCCTGAACAACA
>NW_027746600.1:0-305 GCF_054177405.1 Leptonychotes weddellii | reverse complement strand
GCAGTTCCCCGTCTGCCACCCACCCGGCCACGGACAAGGGCGGATGGCCAGGGGTGGGCCCTGTCCCCTCCTGCTCAGGCAGCCCAGGGTCCTCACCTGTAAGTTGTGGGGATAATGGAGAGGAAGGTGCTCAGTGTGTTGCACACTCGGCCTGTGGCAGGAGACGGTGGCTAGGCAGGCGCCCACCCCAAGTTTGGCCCGTCCTCCAGGGTGACCTGCAGGGGACTCGGCTCTGTCCCAAGAGCCACTTTCATGTCCGTGTCCTCGTCCATAGGGCGCAGATGGCCAGGTGTGCAGTGATGGGT
>NW_027746599.1:0-305 GCF_054177405.1 Leptonychotes weddellii | reverse complement strand
AGAAGGTAGAATTGTCACATCACTTATTTCCTTAAGCCAAATGTAATCAGTTTAAGGTCCCCATCCAGCTGGCCAGGAAGGAAATTTAACTAGTCGTAACTGAGCTTTCTCTCCATCACCTCCACCTCTGCCAACTGAATTAAGGTCACAAGGGTTTACTCAGAGCAGGTCATTGTTCCCATGGGTGACTTTTGAAATGCTCATTGTCCAAACTCATATAGTTCTTGAAGACAGGTGGGTCCAAGGCCTGAAGGCCAAGTGTGGACACAGGGACCCTTGCAGTGTCTGAAAACCTTAAGAATGCC
>NW_027746598.1:0-305 GCF_054177405.1 Leptonychotes weddellii | reverse complement strand
GCTTTTCTTCAAATAATTATAAAGGTTCTATCTTTTTTTCCCCTGGATCCCATGAAACATTAATAAACCAGCTCTCCATTTTGTATTCCTTGGATTTTTTTTTTTAAAAGATTTTATTTATTTATTTGACAGAGAGAGACACAGCGAGAGAGGGAACACAAGTAGGGGGAGTGGGAAAGGGAGAAGCAGGCTTCCCGGGGAGCAGGGAGCCCGATGCGGGGCTCGATCCCAGGACCCTGGGATCATGACCTGAGCTGAAGGCAGACGCTCAACCGACTGAGCCACCCAGGCGCCCCTTCCTTGGA
>NW_027746597.1:0-305 GCF_054177405.1 Leptonychotes weddellii | reverse complement strand
AAGAGAATGAGGGAGAAGAGAGAAAGAATGAAAGGAGACAAAAGGGAAGCTAATGGGTAAAAGGAAGTAAAACAAACTGTCCAGCTTCCTATATTCCTGTTTTCTAAAAAAAAAGGTGAAAAATGCTGTGTATTGCATTTTTTCACTTTAGTTTTGCATCGGTTCCAACTTATTCTTGGAGAGTGTCAATAATGAGAGAGAGTAAAAAAATAATCAGTGTAGCAGATATTCAAATCCGACACACTTGAGTTTGAACCTCCACCTGCTTTTTTTTTTTTCGTTTTTATTTATTTATTTATTTATTT
>NW_027746596.1:0-305 GCF_054177405.1 Leptonychotes weddellii | reverse complement strand
GTGTTATGCACAAACAATGAATCATGGAACACTACATCTAAAACTAATGATGTAATGTATGGGGATTAACATAAGAATTAAAAAAAAAAAGAAGTATTGAGGAAAAAATACATAGATTGTGAGATACAGATTGTCAAAGGGTCTTAAATTCCTGGACAAGGTTTTGGGACTGGATCCAATCAGAGGGGTGTTTAACAGAGGGCTAGAGTGGGAATATTTGTATTTGAGATGACTCTGGCGCTGGCCAGGGCAGACACTGGGAGTGTCAGTGAAACCCTGGGTCAGAAGCTGACAGCTCGAGTCTG
>NW_027746595.1:0-4511 GCF_054177405.1 Leptonychotes weddellii | reverse complement strand
TTTCTTCGATCTCCTGTTGAGTTTGTAGGTGTTCAGAATGGTTTGATCCCTATCCAGCTGAATTCCTGAGAGGAGACGAAATCCAGGTCTCCTACTCCTCCGCCATCTTGCTCCGCCCCCCTCACCTCTGGGATATCTTAAGACAGGTTGGAGGGGTTGATTCTGGTTTGTATTTTGGATGATTTCAGCCAAACCTGGCTTTGGTTAAAAATTAGACATAAATGCTGCTTCATGGAAAAAAAAAAAAAAAGTTTGCTTCATGTTACCAACAGAAAGGTATACTTTTTTTTTAAACAACGTAGTCAGAAACATCCATACGGGTTCCAAGGTGCGGGTATGTGCTTCTTTAAGTCATTTGCCAAGGAGGCACAACTGGGAATTTGAATTCAGGACTTCTGGCATCCAAACTGGGAAGTCTTTTCACCGTACCATGGGTCCTCCAGGAGAATCCTTTGGAAGGCTTGTAAAAGAACAGATCACTGCCCCCACTGCCCAAAGATTCTGATTCACTAGGACTAGGATGGGGCTCATCATTGCCATTTTTAATATGTTTCCAGGTGACACCAGTGCTATTGGTCAAGGAATACACCACTTCTCCCCGGCTGCCTATTAGAGTTATCTGAGGAGCCTTCAGATATCACTGGTCTGGGATGTGGCTTTGGGCAGTTCCAAAAACTCACTGAGTGCTACAGTGGGCAGCTAGATTTAGAGACTGCATTCACCACTCAGTTACCTGACAGCTGGACTCTGGTAAACATTGAGCCCTAGCTCCACTTGGGCAGAAGGAAGAACTGTTTAATGCCCTGGCATAACCAGCACATCCCAGCTGCAACCGTCTCGCTTCTCCCCACTCCCTGCCTACCCAGTCGCTTCCAACTTGTCTTCAACCATTCTCTTAAGAGAAGAGAAACAGACCTAAAAGAATATGTATTTGGACTCTTCGGGGAATGAGAGGGACCCAGAAAGTAAGAAAGAGTGTCTATTTCTCCACATAGACATGTTGGCTCCTCATCTAACTAAACACTTTCTCCTGTCTGAATTCACAACATACCCTTACCTAGTGCTCTGCTATTGACAAATCTCTCCCCATCATATCCTTAATATTTGCTCCACTATTTGTATGTCCTAGAATGTATTTAGCAGAGCAGGTACCTGATATAATGTTCACAACCCCTCCCCCCAAAAAATCCTCCCTGATTTACTGACTCTTAGGCCTGAAATTTTTCTAGAGAGAATCCATCCCTCCTAGCTCAAATACTCTTTGTAACTGGAGCACAGAGAACAAAGCTTTAGCTTGATATTCACGGCCCTCAATGCATGATTCCCCACCTACCCTTTGCAGCACTGTTTCTTTTTGCATTATCTCATACCCCCTCTGTGCTGGTAATTTGGAATACTCCTGTTTCCCATTCCACACATGCTAACCCCCTTCTTTTACTAAACGTTATTCAAGTTATTCCCTTTGTCTGGAATTGCTTTAACCCCAGTACAAATGTTTAAATTCTGCCTATTTAAACCTTGAGTTTCTTTTAAGGTGTGCTCAGGTTACCCTTCCCAGCCTCCCAATTAGAATTAATTTGTCCCACCAATCATTCACAGCAGTTGGTTCTAACCTTACATGTTCCATCTTGCTGGAGTAATTTATACTTTTCTACTACCACCACCTTTTGCTACTCCGTGAAAATCTAAGAAATAGGAGCTCAATTTGCCCATTTTAGCATCCTCTCCCTAAACTCTAGCTCAAGGTTTGCACTTAATAAATACTCATAAAAAACTCTAGTCCAGTACTGAATAAGATTCAGTTCAGGTTTTGATCTCTGTTCCTAATATAAATTACGCCAAGGGCATTTTGTTAGACATTTACACATTAGTATAAATGTGTTTCCAATCTTTCATGAGACTGTGTTGTAAATATTACAAAACATACCTATATGATGACAAGAGTGGGAGGATGGAATGGAGATAATAATGGATTCCATTCATCAACTTTCCCCTGTACTCTCTTAGGAGACATGGACCTTGTTGAACTTGTGCCTATGAACTTGGGACCAACGTGGATTCAAAAGTAAAGGCTTGCAAAAGAAATTATTTTCTTTCAGTAATTACATTTTGGTGTTCCTCATTAGCTCCCTGAATTTTTCTCCTTCTCTTTGGCAAATTTGTACCAAAGACCCCTCACTTAGCAAGTGGCTCCTTCTTATTTGGCAAGTTCTCTGCTTCACTCTCACATGGTTCTTGGTTTCTGCACCTTTTCTGTCTTGTGGCTAAAGCCTTGCTGATAGAAAGGGAGACTTCCTGGAGATTTGCATTCAGACTTTAGGACAAGTTTCACATAATACCATGCCCTATAGGAACTTAAAAAGTAAAGATTCAAAGTTTTCGTCCTGGTCTTCATTCTGTGTTGGTATAATTTACATGCACCTGGTTTCAAAGCTGCCGTGTTCTGGGACCAAGGGAGAGTCACATTACCACGCTGATTGTTCTGGTGGAAACACCACAGACTTTCAGAATGACAAGGCCACATGATGACAAAATGCCCCATCTTTGAGAGAAGTGCTATAAAAGGACTTCACTAGCTAATGACCCTTTCAAAGGCCAACATCCCTGCATTTCATCTTATTTCAAGTGAATTTCATTCTGAGCTGAGCTTGTTCAGGTGTAGACATGGAAAGGAATTACAGTGACCATCTGATCCAGAGCCATGTTATGAGATGATATCCAAAGCACGTCTATAATTAATAGTTCAGTGGGGAAGGCATAATGCTTAGAACCAGTGACAGCTGTAGGGCCTCCAAGCTTCAGTGGTCCTGTATGTGCGGTGGAGATAGACAATGACCCCACAGAGCTGGGATAAGAGTAACCAGGTGAATAACATGCCTATAACAGGGCCAAGCTCACATTAAGTGCTCAAAATGTATTCTTCCCTCTTTGTCCTACCATTTCTCTTTCCCTGGCCCTACCTGTAAGTAGAGATTCTGTGTTTTTAGTCGTCCATCCCAGGATTTTACTCTTTTGATCAGAGTAAAATTTTCCTTTTGTCCAACCCAAATCTCCCTGCTTTATTTAAGTTCATGGAGACAAGCAGAATAGCTCATCTTTTCCTTTTCTTCTATTCCTAAAACAAATCAACACCTCAGCATCTCTGGTTGGCCTGTGAAAAATAGGAGAAATCATTTCTATCCTGTCCCATAGCTTCATAGTGAGATTAATTATATAAATTATATGCAAATGCCTTAGAATTTGGAAGATTCTAGGCCAGCAAATTATTCCCCAGCATCACTACCTTAATTAAATTCTTTGTGGCCTCCTGTCTGGATATAGCAAACACTCCTCATCTGGACCCTCACACCTACTGCTGGTTCCCTCTGAACCCGGTGCTCAGTACACAAACACTAAACCCCACAGTCATTAATTATCTCCCGCATTCCTCAGGCTTCTCACCACAGCTTAGAGGGGGATAAAAAAAACTAAAGAAAATATGTCCAATGTAAAAAATTGGCATTTTTTAATAACTACCAATGTTGTTCAATAGAACTTTCTATAGTGATGGTAATGTTCTATATATGTTCTGTCCAATGCAGTAGCCACTGACCATACATAGCTACAGTGACTGAAGAACTACATTTTATTTAATTTTTAAATTATCATTATTTTAAATTTGATTTTAATTAATGTAAATTTATTTATTATTTTTTGTCTTTTTATTGTTATGTTAGTCACCATACAGTACATCATTAGTTTTTGATGTAGTGTTCCATGATTCATTGTTTGTGTACAACACCAAGTGCTCCATGAAATATGTGCCCTTCTTAATACCCATCACCGGGCTAACCCATCCCCCCACCGCCCTCCCCTCTAAAACCCTCAGTTTGTTTCCTGGAGTCCATGGTCTCTCATAGTTCATCTCCCCCTGATTTCCCTCCCCGCTTCGTTTTTCCCTTCCTTCTCCTAATGTCCTTCATGCTATTCCTTATGTTCCACAAATAAGTGAAACCATATGATAATTGACTTTCTCTGCTTGACTTACTTCACTTAACATAATCTCCTCCAGGCCCATCCCTGTTGATGTAAAAGTTGGGTATTCATCCTTTCTGATGGCTGAGTAATATTCCATTGTATATATGGACCACATCTTTATCCATTCATCTGTTGAAGGGCATCTTGGCTCTTTCCACAGTTTGGCTATTGTCGACATTGCTGCTATGAACATTGGGGTGCATGTGGTCCTTCTTTTCACTACCTCTGTATTTTGGGGGTAAATGTCCAGTAGTGCAATTGCTGGGTCATAGGGTAGCTGTATTTTTAACTTTTTGAGGAACCTCAAAAAGTTTTTGTTTTCCAAAGTGGCTGTACCAACTTGCATTTCCCACCAACAGTGTAAGAGGGTTCCCCTTCCTCTACAACCTCTCCAACATTTGTTGTTTCTTGCCTTGTCAATTTTTGCCATTCTAACTGGTGTAAGGTGATATCTCAATGGGGTTTTGATTTGAACTTCCTTGATGGCTAATGAT
>NW_027746594.1:0-305 GCF_054177405.1 Leptonychotes weddellii | reverse complement strand
CCACCCCCCTCCCCTCCAGAACCCTGTTTGTTTTTCAGAGTCCATCGTCTCTCATGGTTCGTCTACCCCTCCGATTTCCCCCACTTCATTCTTCCCCTCCCGCTACCTTCTTCTTCTTCTTTTTTTTTTCTTAACATATATTGCATTATTTGTTTCAGAGGTACAGATCTGAGATTCAACAGTCTTTGTGCTTCAGTTTTTGAAAAATAAAGTTGTCACCGTTGTTGCTGGCCCTGAAAACTGGCTGGGCCACTTTTAGATGGTATGCACCCACTGTGGCAGCGGACAAAGGGGTGTGCGAGGGG
>NW_027746593.1:0-305 GCF_054177405.1 Leptonychotes weddellii | reverse complement strand
GGATATTAAAGTATTTTAATATCCTAAGTCTGCAAAAGTCTAAATGTCTTTTAGAGAACTGAGTAAACAAAACAACAAAATATAAACTTGATCCAGGGGATACAGCCATTCAAAATGCAGGCAGACCCTGAAGCAACATTACAAAACCACCATAAAGGGCGCCTGGGTGGCTCAGTCATTAAGCGTCTGCCTTCGGCTCGGGTCATGATCCCAGGGTCCTGGGATCGAGCCCCGCATCGGGCTCCCTGCTCCGCGGGAGGCCTGCTTCTCCCTCTCCCACTTCCCCTGCTTGTGTTCCTGCTCTC
>NW_027746592.1:0-305 GCF_054177405.1 Leptonychotes weddellii | reverse complement strand
TACCGCAACAGCCTCTGGACATGTCCCTTTATCTCCATTTGCCCTGCTCCAAATCATTCTCCATCCTGCATTAAAAATAATCTTTAAAAAAAATTTTTTTAAATATTTTATTTATTTATTTATTTGAGAGAGAGAATGGGAGAGCACGAGATGGGGGAGGGTCAGAGGGAGAAGCAGACTCCCTGCTGAGCAGGGAGCCTGATGCAGGACTCGATCCTGGGACCCCAGGCAGTCGCTTAACCAACTGCGCCACCCAGGTGCCCCTCTCTTAAAAAAATTTTAGTTCCAGTATACTTAACATACAG
>NW_027746591.1:0-305 GCF_054177405.1 Leptonychotes weddellii | reverse complement strand
CTGAGAAGCGTTCAACGGGATGTGTGTTAGTCCTTAAGTATAAATCATAGTTTTTGGTCCAGTAATTCTGGTTCTTGGAATTTTCCAATTGAAATCATTAAAGCTGTACACAGCGGATAATTATTGCTCTGATTTTTATAATAGTGAGAAATTAAGGATCACGTTAAATGCCAAGCATTAGGAGTCATTTAAATAAATTGTAGACCATGTCATGGAAAAATATGCAGGAATTTTAAATAATGTTATAAAAGAATAATTAATAACCTGGGGAAAAGTTTGATATATTGTTAAGTTGATAAAAAATA
>NW_027746590.1:0-305 GCF_054177405.1 Leptonychotes weddellii | reverse complement strand
TCAAAACGACTCTAAAAAATAAGACCTTTGTGACGGTGACTTCCAGCGCCCTGAGCAGAAACTGTCTTTGGTGGAGCGAGCAGATGGCGCTGACTCACCGAAATCCGTCTTCCCGTTGTACGGGAGCATACGGAGACTCAGATGGGTGCTGGGCTCGTTGGATGCTGAGCTCACAGCACCTCTCTGCACGTCATACCAGCCAGAAGTCGACCTTTACTAAGAAACGTGCGTTTCACCTCCTTTGGGTCAGTCTGTTCCACAGCTGTCACGGGACACGGCCAATGCCGTGGATAAGGCTTGAGATA
>NW_027746589.1:0-305 GCF_054177405.1 Leptonychotes weddellii | reverse complement strand
TGTATCTCTCAGCTCTGGAGATGTGACGGCCAGGTGGACTGCGAGAATGGCTCGGATGAGCAGGGCTGTTGTAAGTGTTCTCTCCCCCCCCACCCCCTGCAGCCCTGCGCTGGCCCCACTGGTCCCACCCTGGTCCTGGGCTGCACTTAGAGTTGGTGCCCCCAGGCAGTCCTGCCCCCAGCTGAGCTGCGGACTGGCTGCTCCTCAGTTGGCTCCGTCTCCTGGAAGCTCCTACCAAGCCTCCTCCCACTACTGGAGCCCCACTTTGCCCAGGAGGCTTTGCGGGGGGATAGGGTTGGTGCCAC
>NW_027746588.1:0-305 GCF_054177405.1 Leptonychotes weddellii | reverse complement strand
AGCTTCTGTTTTCATCTCATCTCAATCCCAGTTTCTGCTTCCTATTTGCACTCTATTTCCAACTGGAGAAATTCTTAATTTATGAACACTTGTTCCTATATTCTCGTGGTTGTGCAGAAGATATCCAAAGCAAGTGCATGCCTTCTGGAATTTCAAGCAAGCGGGTTTATCATCAAGGGGGGAGTTCCTTTACTGTTTCCAGAATTCTGACTTCCCCCTTTATTTTCCCAAATAGCAGTTAAGAAAGTCCATAAGTCCTACAAAGAGGTGGCTGGGTTGAATAGGCTTTGTGTATGACATCCACT
>NW_027746587.1:0-305 GCF_054177405.1 Leptonychotes weddellii | reverse complement strand
TAAGATACCCTGAATGTGGGACAGGGAGGCGGACATAGAAATGAATATGTGTGGTAAGTTGTAGGTGCTATTCTAGCTGTAAGCCAGGTAAGTGTTCAAGTGGCCAACATAGCAATTTTAACGTTACATTATCATGGAGTTGATACTAAATGTAGTTTCCATGTCTTGGTAACGCGCCAATGCGCAGTTGTGAAGGAACCGGCGGGAAATGTGTCAGGTGCGAGGTGAGGTTACATTGGACTTGCCAGTTTTCTGTGGATGATCCACACATGACACTTCTCTCATCCAAACGACTTGCCACAGTG
>NW_027746586.1:0-305 GCF_054177405.1 Leptonychotes weddellii | reverse complement strand
AGACTGGCACCACCAAGACGTCGCCAATACCTACGTGCTGATCCGCCGGGCACTCCTGCTCAGCCTCAAGCACATTGCCAACCTCCGGTCTGGCAGGGAGGCCTTGCTGGCAGCCCAGGGCATGGAGATCCTCTTCAGCACCACCCAGGTAATTAACCCTGGGGTTACCTCTGCAGCTGGATGACAGCTGGATGGTTCCTGATGAACAGAGCTGTGAGGACCTCAGTATATTTCTTGCTGCCTGCTATGAGCAGAGGTTCTGGATTCAAAACCTCATTCGTTTGTTCACTCACGCAGTGATGGGT
>NW_027746585.1:0-305 GCF_054177405.1 Leptonychotes weddellii | reverse complement strand
CGCCCCCCCGAAGAGGGTGTATCACTTAAATTCCTATCATCCACGCAGGGTGGGTGCCTGTTCTTCCAAATTCACTCCAACAGTGTATTCCCTCTCTTCCCAAACTAGATTTCAACAATATTTCAAACTTTTGACCTCTGCTGATCTAACAGGTAGAAAGCGGCATTACACTGTGTAATTCCCATTCTTTCATTTTGAGTGGAACTGAACATCTTTTCTTGGGTTTAAAAGCCTGTTGTAGTATTTTTCTTTCTTTTTTTTTTTAGAGAGCGAGAGCATGGGGGCGGGCAGAGGGAGAGGGAGAG
>NW_027746584.1:0-4511 GCF_054177405.1 Leptonychotes weddellii | reverse complement strand
CTCAGAGCAATCTATACCTTCAATGCCATCCTGATCAAAATTCCAGTGACATTTTTCAAAGTGCTGGAACAAACAATCCTAAAATTTGTATGGAATCAGAAAAGACCCCGAATCGCCAAGGAGATGTTGAAAAAGATAAACAAAGCTGGGGGCATCATGTTGCCTGATTTCAAGCTATATTACAAAGCAGTGATCAGCAAGACAGCATGGTAGTGGCACAAAAACAGACATATAGAACAATGGAACCAAATAGAGAGCCCAAATATGGACCCTCAACTCTATGGTCAAATACTCTTTGACAAAGCAAGAAAAAATATGCAATGGAAAAAAGACAGTCTCTTCAATATATGGTGCTGGGAAAATTGAACAGCTATATACAGAAGAATGAAACTCAACCACTCTCTTACACCATACACAAAGATAAACTCAAAGTGGATGAAAGACCTCAACGTGAGACAGGAATCCATCAAAATCCTAGAGGAGAACATAGGCAGTAACCTCTTCGACATTGGCCACAGCAACTTCTTTCAAGATACATCTCCAAAGGCTAGTGAAACAAAAGCAAAAATGAACTTTTGGGACTTTATCAAGATAAAAAGCTTCTTTTTTTTTAAGATTTTATTTATTTATTTGACAGAGAGAGAGACAGTGAGAGAGGGAACACAAGCAGGGGGAGTGCGAGAGGGAGAAGCAGGCTTCCCGCTGATCAGGGAGCCTGATGTGGGGCTTGATCCCAGGACCCCAGGATCATGACCTGAGCTGAAGGCAGGTGCCTAACAACTGAGCCACCCAGGCACCCCAAGATAAAAAGGTTCTGCACAGCAAAGGAAACAGTCAACAAAACAGAGAAGCAACCCACTGAATGGGAGAAGATATTTGCAAATGACACTACACATAAAGGGCTGGTATCCAAGATCTATAAAGAACTTTTTGAACTCAACACCCAAAATCAAATAATCAAGTCAAAAAATGGGCAGAAGACATGAACAGACACATCTCAAAAGAAGACATACAAATGGCTAACAGACACATGAAAAACTGTTCATCATCATTAGCCATCAGGGAAATTCAAATCAAAACCACATTGAGATTCTGAATGCTGCCATGGCTCAGACCGTGCAGAATGTTACATTGTCACTCACTCTGCCCATCATGTTGCCGCATTTGCTTGGGGAAGGTACGCCAGCCTGTCATATGCATCAACAACCATGTATTTTGTTCAATTTGTATCGATTTGTGGTTGAAGAATAATAGCCAGTGTCCAGCTTGCAGTCCCCATCATGCCTGAAAATACTTGCAAAGAGGTTATTGGAGGAACAAGTGAAAGTGAACCTATGCTAAGCTGTACAGTCAGGAAGCACCTTCGGAAAACTAGACTTGAGTTACTCCACAAAGAGTATGAGGATGAAATAGATTGTCTGCAGAAAGAAGTAGAAGATCTTAAGAGTAAAAATCTCAGCTTGGAGTCACAAATCAAGACTATTCTGGATCCTTTAACCTTGATGCAAGGCAACCAAAATGAAGACAAGCATCCAGTTGCAGATAATCCAAGTAAAATTGACCCAGAAACTGTAGCAGAGTGGAAGAAAAACTTAGAACAGCTAATGAAATCTATGAAAAAGTAAAAGATGATGTGGATAAGTTAAAGGAAGCAAATAAAAAATTTAAATTGGAAAATGGTGGCCTAGTGAGGGAGAATTTACGACTGAAGGCTGAAGTTGATAACAGATCACCCCAGAAGTTTAGGTTTACAGTAGCTGCTCTTCAGTCCAAAGTAGAACAGCATGAACATGAAACCAATCGCCTCAAGAGAGCCCTGGAACGAAGTGATAAGTATATAGAGGAATTAGAATCTCAAATTGCACAGCTAAAAAATTCAAGTGAAGAGAAGGAAGCTATGAATTCCATTTGCCAGAGAGCACTTTCTACAGATGACAAGGGGAGCATAGGCAACAAGGATATGGCATCAAAGAATCAAGGTGATGGTGCCAGAAAGCAGCTTGGCTCATCCACCTCAAGTTCTCACCTGGCAAAATCTTCTAGCAGTTCTGCCAGGCAGGAAAGCACCAGCAAAACAGAATCAAATTGTTCTAAGATCAAAGACCTATATCAAAAACAGGTGGAAATAATGTTAGATGTGACAGGTACAAGTATGGATACTTATTTGGAAAGAGAATGGGGTAATAAGCCAAGTGACTGTATACCCTACAAAGATGAAGAACTTTATGATCTTCCAGCTCCTTGTACTCCTTTGTCCCTTAGTTGCCTTCAGCTCAGTACTCCAGAAAATAGAGAGAGCTCTGTAGTCAAAGCAGTAAGTTCCAAAAAGCACTCAAACCATCTCAGAAAATTGGTGTTTGATGATTTTTGTGATTCTCCAAATGTTTGTAATAAAGAGTCATCAGAAGATGATAGAAGCGAAAATGAAAAGAAATCAGAGTGTTTTACTTCCTCAAAGACAGGGTTTCGGGACTGTTGTTCCACAAGCTATGCCCAAAACTTGAATTTTGAAAGCTCAGAGGGAAACACAATAGCAAATTCTGTTGGAGAAATTTCTTTAAAATTAAGTGAGAAATCAGGCTCATGCTTATCTAAGAGGTTGAATTCTATTCACTCTTTTGAAATGAATTGGACAAGAACATCCAGTGAAGCATCCATGGACGCAGCTTACCTTGACAAAATCTCTGAGCTGGATTCAATGATGTCAGAATCAGACAACAGCAAGAGCCCTTGTAATAATGGTTTTAAGTCAGTGGATTTTGATGGGTTATCAAAGTCATCTCAAGGCAGTGAATTTCTTGAGGAACCAGATAAGTTGGAAGAAAGAACTAAGCCAAACCTTTCCAAAGGTTCTCTAACTACTGATTAGTTAGAAAATGGAAATGATTGGAAACCCACTTTTTTTCTCCTCTCTCCATCTGACCAAGAAATGAATGAAAATTTTTCTCTCCATACCAGTTCTAACCCAGGAACTAATGAAATCAAACCCCCAAGCTGTTTGTTTCAGACTGAGTTTTCCCAGCATGTTTTGTTAAGCAGTTCACACCGGCTATTTGAAGATCAGAGGTTTGGGTCATCTTTATTTACGATGACCTCAGAGATGCATGGTCTTCATAACCACCTTCAGTCTCCTTGCTCTACTTCCTTTGTGCCTGAGAAGAGGAATAAAAATATGAATCAATCAACAAAAAGAAAAATCCAGAGCAGTCTTTCCAATGCCAGCCCATCAAAAGCAACTAAAAGTTGACTCATTAGAAAGGTGTCATTTATGTTTTTGTCCTGAGAGGAATATAAGTTTTTAAAGTTACTTTTTTCCCTCATAAAAGTTCTATATGATTTTGAATTGATAGTCTGTAGTCAAGTGTCAAGTCAGAATGGTGGATTAGCCTGTAACCAAAATACTTTTGTTCATTTTAAAGAATTTGTCCTTTTTCAGTTTCATTTGGGCATCTTTTTAACCAGAAAAGATAGGGAGAGGGTTTCTTTTAATGAATATTACATGTATCTGGTTTGGGTGTATTTTGTTTTCTTGGGTCTTGATTTAGCTATTAGATACAGTGGCCTATTAATGAGCCTCGGTTGTCTTCAGAACTTGGATTTCTTAAATAAAACTTTTTGGGTTGTCTATACACTGCTCATAAGACACTTGAGTTTCTTTAAAGCTTTCCTAGGGTGGGAATAATTTTGCCTGCCCTTTTTTATTTATATTTAGTGATGGCTCAACTTTTAGGCAGGGCCATGGTGGAAAAATAGCACTTAGTCCAGTATTCATTTACTTTTTTTTTTTAGGTTTTGTATATGTATGTTTGCACTTTTAACATTGTGTTTTGTACTGTTTTTATGAGAACCTTTTGCTAGAATGAAAGAACACATTTTCTATATGAAAATATTTGTTTTATGTCAGGTAGCTTTCATTTCTTCATCTTTTTGTGTCTGTTGAAAATCAGAAATTGAACCTACTTTGGAAAGAAGACATAGAATGGTTGGTTGGGTTTGGAGGAGCCTAAACATGGTAGCTTCATTGTTCTAGATACACAGATGCAGAAGTGCTCTTTGCCAAATGCTTGATCCACTTTCATCCCAGGGGAGCTTTTTTTGGAGTGAAGTTCTTGTTTTCATGTTACTATTCTTTGTGGAAACTCCGTATGCATGGTAGCATTCTTGCTTGCACTGTTTTCCTTACTTAAGAAAAAGAAGTTTTAGTTGGCTAATAGAATATCTTTTATGCAGGACAGAATTTTTTTTCATGAAGAGTGCTGAGATAAGAATAGGTGAGCTAAAGCAATGTCCACAATAGCCAAACTGTGGAAAGAGCCAAGATGTCCATCAACAGATGAATGGATAAAGAAGAAGTGGTATATATATATATACAACGGAATATTATGCAGCCATCAAAAGGAATGAAATCTTGCCAATTGCAACGACGTGAATAGAACTGGAGGGTGTTATGCTGAGCGAAATAAGTCAATCAGAGAAAGACATGTATCATATGACCTCACTGATATGAGGAA
>NW_027746583.1:0-305 GCF_054177405.1 Leptonychotes weddellii | reverse complement strand
TTTTTTTTTTTTTAAAGATTTTATTTATTTATTTGACAGAGAGAGACACAGCGAGAGAGGGAACACAAGCAGGGGGAGTGGGAGAGGGAGAAGCAGGCTTCCCGTGGAGCAGGGAGCCTGATGTGGGGCTCGATCCCAGGACCCTGGGATCATGACCTGAGCCGAAGGCAGACGCTTAATGACTGAGCCACCCAGGCGCCCCTCAAGTCAGTGTTTTACTTGGTAAACATGTCTGAGACCATGCATCCCTGGCTGCTAAGCACCATGGCGGACAGGGCTAGAAAGGTAACAGCTTTATTTTGAGC
>NW_027746582.1:0-305 GCF_054177405.1 Leptonychotes weddellii | reverse complement strand
AAGATTTTATTTATTTATTTGAGAGAGAGAATGAGATAGAGAGAGCATGAGACGGGGGAGGGCCAGAGGGAGAAGCAGACTCCCTGCCGAGCAGGGAGCCCGATGCGGGACTCGATCCTGAGACTCCAGGATCATGACCTGAGCCGAAGGCAGTCGCTTAACCAACTGAGCCACCCAGGTGCCCCATGTGTTAACTCTTCTTTAAATGTTTGGTAGAATTCACCTCTGAAGCCATGTGGTCCTGGACTTTTGTGTGTTGGGAGTTTTTTGATTACTGATTTGATTTCTTTTCTGGTTCTTTATCT
>NW_027746581.1:0-305 GCF_054177405.1 Leptonychotes weddellii | reverse complement strand
TTGCCGCTGCTCACCCGACCCTCCAGAGGGGAGACCTAAGGTCATTACCCAGTGTGAGCGGCTTGAACATCTCGGGAGGAAATCCGAGGCCCTGTTCCGACGGCTATTTTTTTTTTTTTAAGATTTTATTTATTTATTTGACAGAGAGAGAATGAGAGAGAGAGCACATGAGAGTGGGGAGGGTCAGAGGGAGAAGCAGGCTCCCTGCCGAGCAGGGAGCCCGATGCGGGACTCGATCCAGGGACTCCAGGATCATGACCTGAGCCGAAGGCAGTCGCTTAACCAACTGAGCCACCCAGGCGCCC
>NW_027746580.1:0-305 GCF_054177405.1 Leptonychotes weddellii | reverse complement strand
AGACCCAGGGAGGTTACTGACTTGTCAAGACTGATTAATGACATGGTCATGTATAAAAATTAAATGAAACTGGAATGAGATTTTTTTTTTCCTGCTAACCATTTCGGTAACATCTTTGTGCTCTTTCCAAAATCAATGTAAATCTTAAAACATGGACATGGTACTCAAATAATATTGTTAAAATGCACAACATGATTAACTAAACAGAAAACCGAATAGACCATAATTAAATAAATAGATGTAACAGTAATTAACATTGTAGTTATTAGAAAAATAAGGGACTGTTGAGCTTTCATGTGTGACTG
>NW_027746579.1:0-305 GCF_054177405.1 Leptonychotes weddellii | reverse complement strand
GGAGGGGGGCAGGCAAAGGCCGCAGAGGTCCCCGACCTCCTTGTTGATGCAGAAACCTTTGCTTCCGTGGTCCAAGCCTTGAGGTAGGCAGGTGGTGTGCTGACTCCCTCGCTGGGGCCTCTGCAGGCAAATGGCCTGTCCAGCATGTTGACGAGGGGCACCTGTTGGTCCTCTCCAGAGTGGGCCTCGGAGCAGCTTAGCCAGGGGGGCTGCGGTGTGGTGGGTCCTTCCAGCTGCCGGGCTTCACCCCCCAGGGACACGGCCTGCCACCGTACCTGCTGCCTTCAGCACCCTCTCCCAGAAGT
>NW_027746578.1:0-305 GCF_054177405.1 Leptonychotes weddellii | reverse complement strand
GGGCTCCCCGCTCCGCAGGAAGCCTGCTTCTCCCTCTCCCACTCCTCCTGCTTGTGTTCCCTCTCTCGCTGTGTCTCTCTCTGTCAAATAAATAAATAAAAATCTAAAAAAAAAAAAAAAACCATTTAAGTTTGCATGTACACAAATTAGGTTAGTAAGCTTTTCTAGCAGGACATTTGACTTTGTAACACCACACTTATAATATCCTAGGGGGAGAAATCTTAGAAATCATCCAGTCCTATTCATCTGGTTCATAGATGAAGAAATGGAGATCTAGAGAGGTAGACTGCCTTACCCAAGGCTTC
>NW_027746577.1:0-305 GCF_054177405.1 Leptonychotes weddellii | reverse complement strand
CGGTGTAGGATCCCCACTGCCAGGCACCCTCCCGCTGCCATTCATCCTCCGATACCTGCCCGCGGAATCACGGCTCTCCACTTCGTACCTCACAACCAACCGCCTATGATATTCTGTTTGTAGAGATCCAGATCTTCTTACATCTCAGGCTGGTTTTGTGGGTGCTCAGAGTGGTCTGGTAGTTATCCAGCTCAATTCCGGGGTCCAGTTGAAATAGGGTCCCCTACTCCTCTGTCATCTTTCCCCCCTTTAACCCTTCATTTGTTATATGTGTTGCAGATATTTTCTCCCAGCCTATGGCATGT
>NW_027746576.1:0-305 GCF_054177405.1 Leptonychotes weddellii | reverse complement strand
GGAGTTGGACATTGCGCCCCCACCAGCTGGCTTGATATGGGGCAGGGATCCGAGTTCCTTGAGGACTTGTCCTTGTCTGCAAAATGGCCATTAATAACACCCACCGAAGTAGAGGCGTCTTCCGGAGTAAGTGAGATGTATTTGTAAAATGCTTGCACATTGCCTGGCATTAACAAAGGTAGCTTTAAAAAAAAAAAAAAATCACCGAAGTTTGAGGGCGGGATAGAAATGCCATCTTTTTTGAGGAGCCAGCCTCCCCCTAACTGTCCTCCCCCGCTGTGCAGAGAAGTTACTGTGTCATAGAC
>NW_027746575.1:0-305 GCF_054177405.1 Leptonychotes weddellii | reverse complement strand
AGATCTCATTCCTTTTGATGGCTGCATAATATTCCATTGTATATATATACCACATCTTCTTTATCCAGTGCTTATGACTTCTTTTGAAATGAGAAGTTGCTAAAGATCTTTGAAAACCACTCAATGATATGATCTCCAGGGGCCCTTCCATGGCTCTGTGATTCAGTTAGATAAAATACTGTTGTGATCAGATGTTTTTAAAAATATCTTTCTCTTAGTAAACCATATAAAGTCATACAGATTAGTCAAGTTTGGGTGTGCAGTTAGATAAAGTCATCTGGAATACAATACAGGGTAAGAGCACA
>NW_027746574.1:0-305 GCF_054177405.1 Leptonychotes weddellii | reverse complement strand
AGTACCATCAGTGAGGGGGGTCCCAAAGAACATATATTGACAGATCTGCGAGATGATGTTCAGGGTCACAGCAGGGGATGCCTGGGACGCTAGGAGCACTCAGGGCGTGACCCACTAAATAATGGACCAGGGCCAGTCTCTCCAACACAGAGGCCTGACTGTCTAACCAGACACCTGCAGGTCAAGAGTTAGGCAGAAAAGAGAGATGTGAGGTTGAACAGAATGAACAGTAATGTAAAGGCCCAGCTTTGAGAGTGACCATGCATCGTCAGGGCTACGAAAATTACTCACAGGCCGCAGAGACC
>NW_027746573.1:0-4512 GCF_054177405.1 Leptonychotes weddellii | reverse complement strand
CCCCCCTTCATTTTTCCCTTCCTGCTATCTTCTTCTTCTTCTTCTTTTTTTTTAACATATAATGTATTATATGTTTCAGAGGTACAGGTCTGTGATTCAACAGTCTTACACAATTCACAACCTTTAAGTTCTTTAAAAGCCTCATGCTCTTTTTCATCTCAGCTTCTTTGTGCCTATTGTTTCTTCAGCCTGGCATATTCACTCACCTCCTCCCTGATTCACTGAGTCTCCGCTGGTGAATTATTTTGCTGAGTTCTGCTGAAATGTCACTTTCTGATTCCCAAGGTTAATTTAGGTCAGGACTTTGAGATTAAATGTGCTAGAAGTTCTGTGCACTTGACCTTAATAATGCTTAGTAACACACTTTTAAATATTTGTCCAGTGTCTATTTTTGCCAGCAGACTATATGCTTGATGAGGACAGGTAATCCATCTGCTTTATACAGGGCTGAATTTGTAAATATTTTCAACAGTTACTAACAGAATTCAAATGGAGAAATTATAGATAACAATTTGACTTTTTACCTCTTTAAAGACCAAGAATACTGGACATTTCTTGGGTACTCTGGTCTCCCTGCCTCCAATTTCTTTTTATGTCAATCTTTTCTTTATTACTAGCAATTATATCAAACCAGAGCTCTAATCATCTTAATCCTTTGCTCAAAAGTTATTTTATGATTTCTTATTGTCTATGGAGAAATCCCAAAACTAATAGTCTTTATTCAAGTTTCTTCATGAACTATTCTAAGAAACCTTGGGGATACTATGTACTGCCCAGGTCAATATTCTAATATCCAGCAAAATGGAATAATTAGCTGTCTCTCAAACACCTCCCACATTTCCAAGTTCCATGATCTTGTTTCTAATATGCGCCTTTTCTAGAATATTTCTATATGCATAGCTCAACACAAATTCCATTTAGTTATCAGTCTTTTTCATTTATACTCTGGATTAAAAATGATCTTTTCCTCTTTTATATTCTTTTAGTAGTTCATCTGTCCCTTCATGCTGGAGGTTTAAAGGAGTCTAATCACCTTTGTTCTCTTGTTCCAGTTCTAGCCATTGAATGTACACAGAAAGCCAATAGGGATGATTAATAAATGAGGCTTAAAAGCTCATAAATGACAAATCTTTCTAGATAGTTAAATATGACTTAGACCTAAGGGCTTCCCTCTTCCTCCCTCCCTTCCCAAGTCTATACCCCATGTGGTAAAAGTTAAATCTACTGAGAAGATGCTTATATAGCCAACTAATTGCAAAATTATGGCTTCCTTCATAAACTCATTCAGCAAAATGACTTAGAGCAGCACTGTGCAAGAGAGATACAATGCAAGCCACATATACAGTTTGAAATTTTTTAGTAACTATGTAAAAATTCCAAAGAACAAAATTAGTCTTAATAACATATTTAATTTGATCTAATATACCCAAAGCTTTATCATTTTAACAGATAATCAATATAAAAATTACTGATGAGATATTTTGCCTTTTTTTTGTCATGATAAATATGGTATGTATTTTATAGTTAAAAGACATCTAAGTGTTCAGTAGCCACATGTAGCTGGTGGCTATTCTACAGCATAGCCTTAGAGAAATATATAGGTCACTATTGCCTTTTTAAAATAAATTTTTATTTTGAATTAATAGATTCAGAAAATTTTGCAAAGAAATGAAGAATAAGGTTCTATGAACCCTTCACACCGTCTCCCCTAATGTCAATATCTTTATAATTATAGTACAGTAGCAAAACCAGGAAATTATGTTGGTCCACCATTACCTTTTAAAAGCAGTGGCCTTAAAAAAAATTAGGCAGAAGACATGAAGACACATGGTTTCAAAGAAGATATCCAGAAGACCAACAGACACATGAAAAGATGTTCAACATCACTGATCATCAGGGAAATGCAAATGAAAACTATAATGAGATATCACCTCATATCTGTTAGAATGGCTAAAATCAACACAAGAAACCAGAAGAGTTGGTGAGGATGTGGAGAAAGGGGAACGTCATGCACTGTTGATGGGAATTGGTGCACCCAATCTGGAAAATAGTATGAAGCTTGCTCAAAAACTTAAAAATAGAACTACCCTAAGATCCAGCAATTGCACTAGTAGACATTTATTCAAATAACACAAAAATACTAATTCAAAGGGATACATGCATCCCAATGTTTAGAAGCAGCATTATCTATAATAACCAAATCATGGAAACAGCCCAAGTGTCCATCAACTGATGAATGGATAAAGAAGATGTGGTATATATACACAATGGAATATTACTCCACCATAAAAAGAGTGAAATCTTGCCATTTGCAAGGGTATGGATGGAGCTAGAGATTATTATGCTAAGTGAAGTAAGTCAGAGAAAGATACCATATGATTTCAATCATATGTGGAGTTTAAGAAACAAAGCAAATGAGCAAAGGGAACAACAACAAAAAAAGAGAGGCAATCAGAAAACAGTCTTAACCATAGAGAACAAACTGATGGCTACCAGAGGGGAGGTGGGTGGAGGGACTGGTTAAATAGGGCATGGGAATTAAGGAGGGCACTTGTGATGAGCAGTGGGTGTTGGATGGAAGTGTTGAATCTCTACATTGTACACATCATACTGGTATTACACTGTATATCAACTAATAGGAATTTAAATAAAAACTTAAAAAACCAAAAATAAATAAATAAAAGCAGTGGCCTTTTCCTCCCTACCTAGATTTCTCTGAGATCAGCAATGGATAAGTTATTTTTCCTATGAGGAAAGACGAATGATAAGATGGAGAGATGGGATAAAGTTGTTCATTCCAATGCTGCTTTCTTCTCGAGAGTGGATCAGATGTCACCTTCTACCTGTGAAAGCGAGAACTCTTCCCTCTGCCCACACCAGTATGTTATACTCTGCCTTGTTTTAGAGTTAATTATTTTCTCATGATACTTTTACTGAAGAGATGATAAGATTCTGTAAATAGGGAAACTTATTCTTTTCAAAATCTTCCACACATACATTGGTTTACATAGAGAAGATGCTCAGTGAGTATTTATCGAGGTGGTTTCTTGAAATGATCCAATTGTTACATGAAAGGCATCCATTATTCACACTTTCAAGCTACTCAACTGTTGTATGCCTAAAGGGGAAATGACATAACCTTTGAATAGGTTGGAAGGATGGCTTTTCTTAGGCAAGAAAGATTTACAGGGCACACAGTAAATTAGCCAGTAGGGAATATTCTATTGATCTAGAGATACAAGCCCTTTTCCTTACTTGGTTTTAATTAGAAATAAGTCTTTGAGGACTTGTCACCAATTCTGTAGGTAGTTTTTTATTGAGTTTATCATCTCCATACTTCAAAAAGAGAAAAGCAGAGATGCAAGGACCTCCAAGCCATACTAGCCTACAAGATTATTCAGCTAATAATTGGTGCATAAACATAAACCATTGTTTTTTCTGTCTAATTTTTACAGTCTAGATGTATTAAATCAGCTCCAGGAGCTACTGACTTCAAATAGATTAAAACCCAAATACCTCAGCTGCGTGATTAGCTATATTTTTAGATCCAGACAGGGCTAGGAACATGGCAGAGATCAATAAATATATGTTGAATGAATGAATAAATGAATGAATGATGTTCTCATTCAGTGTCACTTTTGAATGTATGTAGGATCTAGGGATAGATTGAATTGAGAGGGTAGTGGGTAATTTATAAAAGTGATACTAGAACTCACCAGGAAATGTCACCAGCTTCCCAGTATCTCTTGGCAATAGCCCTCCAAGGGCCTATGGCAAAAAACCTGAGCATATATAGGGCCAATGGTTATCACTTTCCCTGCTTTTATCCAGGAATATCCATATGTTAGAGCTTGGAGTTCTGGTCATCACTGTCTTCTAGGAATGCTCAAAGTCTACACAATAAACAGCAGCATGTCTTCAGATCCTTGCTTACCATTTATTTAGATGTATCTTCCTCCTGCCAACCAGCCCCTCCTCTATTCTTTGATGGAAACCAAGGCATCACCTTTGGTTTTCCCTTTTTACTTGTGCTCCTGCATCCAATTTAATACCAAATCCTATTGATTTTGACTTTAACTTATCCCTGGAATCCTGCAGCTGTCCACCTAAAGGGTGCAGGTGATGTCATGTTACTTCTCTGTTTCAAACCCTTTAATGTCTTCTCTCTGGTAATGAGCTACATCTCTAATATGGCTTCAAGGGTCTTGAATGATTTGACCCAGTCTGCTTCTTTAGGCTCATCTCTGCCACTCTCCCTTCATGTACAATACTTGAGCTACACTGGGCTTCCTTCAGATGTCTAAAAGTAGCAAGATTTTCTTCTTCTTGTCCTTTACACATGCTGATCCCTCCAATTGAAAGTGTCCTTTGGGGGGGCGGAGCAAGATGGCGGAGGAGTAGGAGACCTGGATTTCGCCTCCTCTCAGGAAATCAGCTGGATAGGGATCAAACCATTCTGAACACCTACAAACTCAACAGGAGATCGAAGAAAAGAAGAGCAACAACTCTCTG
>NW_027746572.1:0-305 GCF_054177405.1 Leptonychotes weddellii | reverse complement strand
GCAGTTCCCCGTCTGCCACCCACCCGGCCACGGACAAGGGCGGATGGCCAGGGGTGGGCCCTGTCCCCTCCTGCTCAGGCAGCCCAGGGTCCTCACCTGTAAGTCTTGGGGATAATGGAGAGGAAGGTGCTCAGTGTGTTGCACACTCGGCCTGTGGCAGGAGACGGTGGCTAGGCAGGCGCCCACCCCAAGTTTGGCCTGTCCTCCAGGGTGACCTGCAGGGGACTCGGCTCTGTCCCAAGAGCCACTTTCATGTCCGTGTCCTCATCCATAGGGCGCAGATGGCCAGGTGTGCAGTGATGGGT
>NW_027746571.1:0-305 GCF_054177405.1 Leptonychotes weddellii | reverse complement strand
TGGGGAGGGTAGGTACTATGGTGAGCGCTGTGAATTGTGTAAGACTGATGAATCACAGACCTGTACTCCTGAAACAAATGATACATTATATGTTAATAAAAAAATTAAAAAAAAGATAATCACAGACCTGTACCTCTGAAACAAATAATACATTATATGTTAAAAAAATAAAAGAAGATAGTAGGAAGGGAAAAATGAAGGGGGGGAAATCGGAGGGGGAGACGAGCCATGAGAGACTATGGACTCTGAGAAACAAACAGGGTTCTAGAGGGGAGGGGGGTGGGGGGATGGGTTAGCCTGGAGAT
>NW_027746570.1:0-305 GCF_054177405.1 Leptonychotes weddellii | reverse complement strand
CCCGCCCCAGATGGACTACTGATGCTTGAAAATCAGAAAATGTAGAAAGGTATAGTGGAAAGAATCAAGCTGAAGTTCAAATTTTGTCCTTCACCAGTTACTACGTGGCCTTGCCCATATCATTCATTCTTTCAAAGGTTGTTTTCTCAGCAGCAAAAACAAAACAAAACAAAACCAAAACCCCCAAACCAAACCAAAACAAAAAGATCCCAAGCCAAAAAACCCTGTAGGATTGCGTTGGGGAGCAAATAAGAGAAACTGGCACAACACTGAAACTCAAACAAGAACTATCGCTGGGAACGCCT
>NW_027746569.1:0-305 GCF_054177405.1 Leptonychotes weddellii | reverse complement strand
TCAATCAGTTCCACTCTTGAGCTTTTCCATAAGTTATCAGAAAAGATGCTCTCTTTGCTTCTAGAACCATGAGCTTTAAAGAAAATATATATTGGAATGCTAGCACCTATCCAGCTACTGAATGGAAGAGATCTGTGTAGGACTGAAGTCAGTAAGAGATAAACTCTTTTTTTTTAATTATTTAAAATTTTTTTTTTTTAAAGATTTTATTTATTTATTTGAGAGAGCGAGAATGAGAGAGAGTACATGAGAGGGGGGAGGGTCAGAGGGAGAAGCAGGCTCCTCGCTGAGCAGGGAGCCCGATG
>NW_027746568.1:0-305 GCF_054177405.1 Leptonychotes weddellii | reverse complement strand
GTGTGGTTTTCTTGATTAAAGGAATTGTAAATGGCTATTTGAAAAACTCAAGGAAGGCTCATTCTTGGATTAATATCAGATAGAACTTGTGTCTATAATTCATCTTACAGAGCAACTGGCTATTCTTTAAAAGTTCAAACACAGTAAAATAGGGAAAATGAGAATAATAATCTGTTAAGTCTCAATCAGCAAAATGTCTCAGGGAATGGGCTATCCAACCATTAGGGTAAGAAGGACCTTTCTTACTAATATCTATATAGTGTAATTTTGGCAGGCTCAAGAAAGACCCACACATCCAAAGAAGT
>NW_027746567.1:0-305 GCF_054177405.1 Leptonychotes weddellii | reverse complement strand
TACATTGTCACAGGATAATTTTTCATATTTATTTAGGTTATTTTATTTATTTATTTATTTATTATTTATTTATTTTTAAACTAAACTCTACACCTAACGTGGGCTTGAATTCACAACCCCAAGATCAAGAGTCACATGCTCTACTGGCTGGGTCAGCCAGGCATCCCTAGGTTATTTTAAAGGAAGTTTTCAAAGAATAGAACATATGTGACTTAGATGACCATTTGCTTACTTTCTTACTAATTTGTAATGCTGCATTTAACTGAGATCTCAAGCATTTCACATGTACTAGACGGAACCATTAG
>NW_027746566.1:0-305 GCF_054177405.1 Leptonychotes weddellii | reverse complement strand
CACCTGATAAAACTTTTCTCTAATGTCTTGTAGGTGTTCCCATAAACTCTTACAGAAAATCTTTAACTGAAAAAGCAGCAGACTGTTACACTGTTTAAAAAAAAAAAAATTAGATGATTTAGCTGGTGTTCGTGTAGCAAGCCTGTCGAGACTTCCAGGATCATAGGCGACCCCGTCAGACGCCAACTTTTCATGATCCCTGGCTGAGTCCTTCACCCACAGCACTCTGGTGGAAGTGTTTGAAGCCATTCTCTTGAATTTCTTGCCATCATGGTTATCTGCACTGATCCTGTCCCCAGAGCTTC
>NW_027746565.1:0-305 GCF_054177405.1 Leptonychotes weddellii | reverse complement strand
TAGGTTGGGCATCCAGAGATGTCTCCCAGAATAACACGGGAGACCTAGGCTGTTAAGGAAACCATTCTTGCTACAATCTTTATTGTATTTTGAAATACAATACAATTTTGAAAAATACCACCACATTAACCACAGGACTAGGGTCAAAAGAATGATCCAGAGCACTGTGTACCTATCAGATCTCCTCTACCAAAATAGAATCTTCTTCTGCTACTGCCTCTCTGCCCCATAAAGTCACTTATGAATACACTGAATAGGCACAGCATCCAAAAAAAATCTGTAACCAAAAGTGCAAAGAAGTCTAG
>NW_027746564.1:0-305 GCF_054177405.1 Leptonychotes weddellii | reverse complement strand
CATCATCATCATCACCATCATCACCACCATCATCATCATCACCATCATCACCATCACCATCATCATCACCATCATCACCATCATCACCATCATCACCATCACCACCATCATCATCATCACCACCACTGTCACTGTCACCCCTATGTGTCATGGTTTACCATGTGTCAGCCATTGTTCTTCATACTTCACCTGAATTAACTCATTATGCCTCACCACAACCCTATGGAAGTAATCACTCTCATTTTCCCCTTTTGGGATGAGAAAAATAAAGCACAAAGAGGGTAGGTGGGGGAAAGCAGGATTTC
>NW_027746563.1:0-305 GCF_054177405.1 Leptonychotes weddellii | reverse complement strand
TGGTACTTCTTTGAGTCTGAGTAATAGTACAGGAGAGACCATGGAGGGCTCCCTGGCTTTTGTTGTTGCCAATGTATGTAGTAGCAGCCAATGCTGAACCCACTGCTCAGGGTGCAGGTGAGTCTGGCTGATGATCTCAGAGATGCAGAGAGGGAGGGAGGCTGGGTCAGGACAGGCTGGGACAGGGAACCTGCAAACACACACACTCATGGGTGATGGGTGCAGGACCATGATAAAATTTCTCAGGCTCTGATCCAGATGGGCTAATTCAGGCTGGGAGTCTTCCCTGTGTCTCTGAGGACTCT
>NW_027746562.1:0-4512 GCF_054177405.1 Leptonychotes weddellii | reverse complement strand
CTAATTTTCAAAGATCAGGATGACAGACTATAGGATTCATTTTCATTCAGGATTTCGCTTTGACTCAGGATTGAATATTAACTCCCCACAAAAGCACCACTACACAACTAAGATTTTACTTTTTTCTCTATCAGAACTGAATTTCAGGGCCTTGAATGCAAATACTGATTGTGTTAATATAGTCATTCTTCTACCAAAACTATTTCTTACAACTTGTCAGAAGCAGTGTTGGCTAGGTAATAAGTCCAATGCCTGCGCTAATTTCCTTTTAATAAATTCATGTGGGACTATTAGTAGCAAGAGTGCCCAACTCAATCTTCATCTCCTAGAATTTTTAATGCTTGAGTTCCTATCTTCAGACCCCATTTTTCACCAAGTAGTTAGCTCTACTTGTTGGCATCTTCTGCCCCAAAGTTGAATTGATGAAACCTCCATGGTGGAAAATGACCTTCAATAAATATGGTTTCTCATTTCCCATCGTCTTATACTTTAATGGCAAGTGCTTCCTGCACCTCCTGCCCGATGTTATTAAATGTGCTGGTCGGACAGACAGAACAAAAGTATGTTAGAAGATGGGCACAGTTGAGGTAACATTTTTTTTAAAGTGAGATATGATTAGTACACACTAAATTACTCAGATATCAAGGGTCCAGTTTGGTGAATTTTGACAACTGTATCCACCTGAGTATACCCGAAATAGATAAACAATATCTCCACCCTCCCAGAAAATTCCACCTCACTCCTTTCCAGTTGACCTCCCTGTCAATTGGGCCCTAGAACCACAGTCTTATTTTAATCACCATATTTTAGTTTTAACTGAATTTGTATCTCATGTATGTGAAATTATGCAGTAAGTAAATCTCTTTTGTGAGACTTGTCAATCATTGCACATATATTATTACTGCATCTCCATTTTATGGGTATAGCACAATTGGTTATCTGCTTTTCTGTCAATGGACATATGGGTTTTTTTTCCAGTTTTTTTAGCTATTTCTTTATATAAGTCTTTTGTTGACATAGGCTTTCATTTTTTTTTTCAAGTAAATGCATTGGAGTGGAATTATCAGTCTTATTATGCTCACAAATCTCTAATTTGGACCTGGTTCAGTATGGAAGCTCAGCTCTTTCCCATACAGTGTTAACTGGGGCATCCTGAAACCTGGATTGCCTTGTGTCTCAGGGATGAAACTATCGGAAGGCTCATTCCTTTCTTATCTGGTAGTTGACGTTGGCTGGTATCCAGCACCTTAGCTGGAGCTGACATCCAGAACACCTACCTGTGGTCTCTCCTTGAGGACGTGTCCTCACAACATGCTGGCTAGTTCTAATAGCAAGCATTCAGGAGGACAAGGTACAAGTGCATGATATTTTTATGACCTATTCGGAAGTGACATAGGATCATTTCTGTCATACACTATTGGTTGAGACAGTCACAAATTTTCACCCAGGTTCAAAGGTAGGAGGGCTAGGACTTGGATTCTACACTCAATGGGAATATTGTCAAAATCATGGTGTAGGAATAATGTGTGGGATGCAGTGTATTTTGTTGATCATCTTTGGAAAATATAATCTGCCATAAAGGCTCAAGAGATACTCTCTTTCTATAAGGCAATATGTACCTCCAAACTCAAAAATATTTATCTAGGGCGCCTGGGTGGCTCAGTTGGTTAAGCGATTGCCTTCGGCTCAGGTCATGATCCTGGAGTCCCGGGATCGAGTCCCACGTCGGGCTTCCTGATCAGCGGGGAGTCTGCTTCTCTCTCTGACCCTCCCCCCTCTCATGCTCTCTATCTCATTCTCTCTCTCAAATAAATAAATAAAATCTTTAAAAAAAAATTAAAAAAAATATTTATCTATATCCTTTCTCTCAATCATCTCACTTGGATATTATCCTAAGGGAGTTAAGACCAAAACACTCATAGATTTATGTACAAAGATATTTGTAACAACATTATTAACAATGGAAACAGTTAGAAATCAATTAGAAAACATGTAAATGAAAATATAGAAAGAATTATTTTATGTTGTAGCTTAAGTGTTCCTACTCCTCCTTGATGCTTTTCCTTATAAGAGATGGAAACTTATGCCCCTTCCTTTGAGTGTGTCATGGCCTAATGAGTCATTTATACTCAGTATAACAAACAGTATGTCACCTGCATGACTTTGGAAACTGTAACATGGAAGCTGAGACTTACTTCTTGTTTACTCTTTGCTTTCTCTACTTTAGATCTCACACTTTGTGGGAAGTTGCCTGCCGTAGTAGGATGAGAGGGCCACATGGTGAGCCATGTGAAGGAGCTCTTAGAAATGGATTCTCCAGCCTCAATCAAGCTTTCAGATGACCACCACCCCCACCTGCTATCTTGACTGCACTGTGACTGTAATACTTCATCTCCTATGTATAGACTTTGAGCTAGAACCACTCAGCTAAGCTGCTCCCAGATTCCTAATTCTCAGAAACTGTGTTAGATAATAAATGTTCATTTTAAGCTTTAATTTTTTTAGAATAATTTGTGATACACCAATAAATAACTGCTAAATTTTACAACATTCCACTCAACAGAATGCCATGAGGCTACTGAAAACAACATTTCATAAGATTAGTCTATGATGTGGAGAGTTATTCACAATATTTCTAACAACAAAAACCAACCAATTCAATATATGTAGTGTAATCTCAATTTCTTTTTAAAATATAAATCTAGGCTAAAAATCTAGGCTAAAGAAAAAAGAAGATAGCAGGAGGGTAAGAATGAAGGGGGGGAATCGGAGAGGGAGAGGAACCATGAGAGACTATGGACTCTGAGAAACAAATTGAGGGTTCTAGAGGGGTGGGGGTGGGGGGATGGGTTAGCCTGGTGATGGGTATTAAAGAGGGCACGTTCTGCATGGAGCACTGGGTGTTATATGCAAACAATGAATCATGGAACACTACATCAAAAACTAATGATGTAATGTATGGTGATTAACGTAACATAATAATAAAAAAAGAAAGTAAAAAATAAAATAAAATATAAATCTATACAATGAAATAAAGATTGAAGGAAAAGAACAATTAGAAATTGAGATTATTACAATGGTTAAACAAATTATCCTTTATTACTTGGTCTGAGACAGAATCCAATTTACTACTTGTGCAATCATATCATGGTTGTATAAATAATTGTTAAGTTTCTAATCCTTGTTTTACTTATCTGTATAATGTAACTAATATAATATTACCTAATTCATGAAGCTTGGGAAGAAACAAATTTGAAATGTATAAAAACTACTTAGTTTCCAGATTGTGGTAAGTATTTAACGAATGTTAGATAATTTTCACTATTACCACAGGTAGTAAATAATTATTTCTGTAACTCCCATTTCTAAAATATATTTGTGTTACCTTTATGGCTATTAAAAGTGCTCTTTAACAATGTTTCCTAGAATGTTAATTTCTATAACCTTGTGTTCAAGATACTCTAGGTCCTTCATCCCTTTGCTCCCAGAGTTGGAACATCTGAAGCACGGCAGAAACTCAGACTAGCAGCCCTGGAGGGTCCTGGCTGTGCTGTGACCCAAGTCCTCAATGTGCCAGTGAGCTGGAGAGTCAGTGGCATCATGAGCTTCTGAGCAGCCGCAGCCTTGGAGAAGAGTCAGCCTGTGCACAGCACAGTCCCATCTGTGTACTTGGATAACAAGACCCAGCAGCTATTTCTGGAAAGCGAGGACAGCCCAGTCAATGAAGCCTCTTGCCGTAAATCTCCTGGGCTGGTGGGGACATTTTTACATAAGCAAGGCATCCCCCTTCATGGATTGCATCAGCTCTAGCAGACTGTGTATAAATACTCTTATAAACGTACATCGGTCTTTATTCTGACTTTTTTCTTTATTCTTCCATGTGTAAGGGGACCACGTCCATCAATATAGTTGTATGAAAAGGACATAGTGGGGACGCCTGGGTGGCTTAGTTGGTTAAACATCTGCCTTTGGCTCAGGTCATGATCCCAGATATGGGATTGAGCCCTGCATCAGGCTTTCTGCTCAGCAGGGAGCCTCCTTCTCCTTTTCCCTCTGCCTGCTGCTCTGCCTACTTGTGCGCTCTTCTCTGTCAAATAAATAAAATATTAAAAAAAAAAAATGACATAGTGTTAACACTTCCTGTTTTTCTTTTAACCAGAACTTAGAGATCATGAAGGTGGGGATCACACCCTCTAACTCTATAAATCCAACTTTTCATAATTATTTTTATTTTTATATTATTTTTTAATTTAATTTAATTTAATTATGTTATGTTAGTCACCATACAATACAAATGACACTACAGACAAAGCGCTGATTTCCAAGATCTCTAAAGAGTTTCTCAAACTCAACACCCAAAAAACAAATAATCAAGTCAAAAAATGGGCAGAAGACATGAACAGACACTTCTCAAAAGAAGACATACAAATGGCTAAAAGACACATGAAAAAATGTTCATCATCATTAGCCATCAGGGAAATTCAAATCAAAACCACACTGAGATACCACCCT
>NW_027746561.1:0-305 GCF_054177405.1 Leptonychotes weddellii | reverse complement strand
ATGATGGTGATAATGATGATGGTGGTGATGATGGTGCTGATGTTGGTGATGATGGTGATGATGACGCTGATGCTGATGGTGATGATGGTGATGGTGATGATGCTGGTGATGGTGCTGATGGTGATGATGCTGGTGATGGTGATGGTGGTGATGGTCCTGCTGCTGCTAATTTGCCTTGCCAAGCCTCTCCCTGTTAAATCTAAAAGCATCCAGGTTTATGGATTTGATGTGTGTGTTTTATCAATTTTAGGCAGGCCTCATCTGCACGCTTCTAATAAAATACACTGATCATAATATTCCCTTCT
>NW_027746560.1:0-305 GCF_054177405.1 Leptonychotes weddellii | reverse complement strand
CCTGCGATTAAGAATTCCTCATATCAGTGAGATCATATGATACATGTCTTTCTCTGTTCCAAGTCACCACCTCTTAATGCCAGCACACCAGGGTTGGGATCTCAATACATGAGTTTTGGAGGCACACAAACATTTGGTCCATAACACCATGGTTGAAGAAAATCCTGAGGAGCCCCTAGCAGATGGGAGACAAATGGTGGAATTTGGAGAAGAAACTACAGCCCAAACACACACAGACTATGTTTTTAGAAATCAGAAATAATTCTAGAAAACTAGAAATAGAGAATGTAACTATAAATCATTGG
>NW_027746559.1:0-305 GCF_054177405.1 Leptonychotes weddellii | reverse complement strand
AGGAGTCTTTTGTTCACTCCGTTTAACTATAAATAACCTCTTTTGCTGGCTGAAACTCCTCAGCTGCCACCCCTGGAAATGTCGCCACCACCCGTCCTCACTGTCCCCTTCAGTATCAGGGTCTCTGACTCCTTTGGTGTTTAATTCTCTCAGAAGTTATTCCCACATAAATATATATACATATTTTTTTTAACAAACACGAGGAAGGGAAAGGATGAGTGAGAAAGCGGGGGGCGGAGGGGGGAGGAGACAGAAAGAAACTGAAAGTCTCATTTGTAAAATAGTTCCTTACATTGAAAATCTAA
>NW_027746558.1:0-305 GCF_054177405.1 Leptonychotes weddellii | reverse complement strand
CAGGACCCTGGGATCATGACCTGAGCCGAAGGCAGACGCTTAACGACTGAGCCACCCAGGCGCCCCGAAGCAATGCCTTTTTTGTCAAATACTGATGATTTCCTCAGTGTGAGGCATTAAGCTAGAGCAGTAAGCATGACAGACAAGAGACTGCTCTCAGGGGCTGAGATCCTAGTGGGAGAAGAGAGATCATAGACACGCTGATTCCTCAACTCCATCATTTCAAATAGGAGTTCTCACTGCTATGAAATTATTTGAACTAAAACAGGTGCCCTGATGCTGACTAGGTGATGCTCCTGATGAGG
>NW_027746557.1:0-305 GCF_054177405.1 Leptonychotes weddellii | reverse complement strand
TGCCCCACCCCGGGCTCCGCCCCCTCTGGGCGGAGCTCCAATGACTGTGGGACGGGGGCAGGGCAGTTTCCCGTGGAAGCTCTGCATTTCCTTGAGCCCGTTGCTATTTGTATCTGCGGCTCTCTTCCTATGAGAAAGTGAGTAGGGGCTTCTAGTTTACAACGGGGTACAGTCGTTTCTCATTCAGAAGGGAATGATTGTCAGCTGGGAAGGGAACCCTAAGATGCCACCCCAAAAGAGGAGTGTAGGAGTCCAGGACAAACCGTCTCAAAATGGGCCACTTTGGTATGAAGGGTAGCAGAATA
>NW_027746556.1:0-305 GCF_054177405.1 Leptonychotes weddellii | reverse complement strand
AAGATTTCCATTCCCCTCCACCTAATTAGCTCCTATTCCTCCTCAGCTCTCAGCTTAAACTGTCACTTCCTCAGGGAAGCCCTCCCAGAACACCCACCCACCCACCTCCTATTACACATTCCTTTAACACCTCCTGACTTGCACTCTGCCCAGTTGTGATTTGCTGTTGGTGGAATTCTTTAAGCTCTGTCTCCTCTAGTAGAGCACAAGCTCCACAAAGGCAAGAATCATGTCAGTTACAGGTCCACCATTGTTTGGTGAGCAGGAAGAGGGCTAACATTTTGCACAATTCTTTTTTTTTTTTT
>NW_027746555.1:0-305 GCF_054177405.1 Leptonychotes weddellii | reverse complement strand
CAGTCACCTATAAAACAACCTGTGAGAGGCACTATCACCATCACCATCATCATCCCCACTTAATTGATGGAGAGACTGAGCTACCATGGAGTTAAGTGGCTTGGTTTGCGCCTAGACACTACTCCTTCTTAAGGCCTACTGTCACCTGCTTATAAAGTGGTGTCATAGTCAAAGCTTGGCTCCTCCTTCACCTCCACTGCATGGGGGTGTTGTGGAGAAGTCTCCACCTCTCTGAGCCCAGATTGCTCATCTAGAAATGCAGACATACCTTGCAAGACTCAGTGAGGATGTCCTAAACACTGTGG
>NW_027746554.1:0-305 GCF_054177405.1 Leptonychotes weddellii | reverse complement strand
TGTATGTATGCTGGATACATATGGTGTGTATATATACACATATATACATATACAGGAATTGCCAAGTGGTATACTTATGAGATATATATTTATATATGTATGGAGTATACATATGGTATATATACACACACACACACACATATATATATATATATACACACACACACATATATTAGATATCATCACAATGACTATTGTTTTTTTCAAGAAAAGAAAGATGTATATGAGGAATTGTTCTACTCCTGACAGCTCAGGAACCAAAAAGTAATTGTCAGTTGAAAACTGGTGTGTTGTGACATTCAGGA
>NW_027746553.1:0-305 GCF_054177405.1 Leptonychotes weddellii | reverse complement strand
TATTTTTTTGAGTTTTTTTTCTTGTTATTTCATTTGGAACGTATTTCTCTATTTTCCTCATTTTTTTTGACTCTGTTTGTTTCTATGTATTAGATGAAACATTTACCTCTCTCAGTCTTGAAGGAGTGGCTTTCTATAGGTGATAATTCTTCTCATCCAACCTTGCCCTACTTCTTGGTTGTCTCTTGAATCTATGCCATTTTCTACAGTTCCTGATTTATTCTTGATATGCCCTCATTGTTGAGCATGTGCCAAAATCTATCAGTGATTAAATGGGAGGAATTTCATTAGCACCTAGTTTCAGG
>NW_027746552.1:0-305 GCF_054177405.1 Leptonychotes weddellii | reverse complement strand
GGCTCCCTGCTCGGCAGGGAGCCTGCTTCTCCCTCTGACCCTCCCCCCTCTCATGTGCTCTCTCTCTCTCATTCTCTCTGTCTCAAATAAATAAATAAAATCTTTAAAAAAAAAAAAAGATAAAATGATAGATTGCCTATTTGTTAAATTAAGGAGGTTCAAAGAGTGCCATTTTGTTAAAAAAAAAAAAATGCCCTTTTGTTTCTATGCAGGCTCTACTACTCATATTTGAAATCAGACTCAAGTATACAATTGGGCAGAACTTATCTGGATTCATAGCTCTGCTTTATATCTAAAGATTTTCT
>NW_027746551.1:0-4513 GCF_054177405.1 Leptonychotes weddellii | reverse complement strand
TAGCACAAATGCTCCCCAATGTCTATCACCCAGCCACCCCATCCCTCCCACCCCCCACCACTCCAGCAAACCTCAGTTTGTTTCCTGAGATTAAGAATTCCTCATATCATACCTCCACTTCTAATCCGTTAGAAAACTCCCGTTGGTTTTACCTAAACATATATCCAAAAACTAACAATTCTCATCACTTTCACTGCTTCCAAACCGGCCCAAGTCACCATCATCTCTCTCCTGGATTGGTACAATGGCCTGCTTACTGACCTCCCCGCTTTTATTCTTGTCCCTTTTGAGTTTATTCCCATAAGAGCAGTTTGAGTGATCCTTTCAATAGGTAACTTGATCATATCTTTAGTCTGAACAAAATCTTGAGTTGGTTCCCAGTTTTCTCCAGAAGAAAGCCAAAGTTTTTACAATGGCATAAGAAGCCCTCCATGACCTAGTACCTAATACTTCTCTGACTTCATCTCCAATCCCTCTACTCCTTACTCTCTCCATTCTAGACAAATGGGCCTGTTTGCAACTCATTGAACATATGATCTCCCACTTGAGGGCCTTCAGACTAGACACTCCCCTTATATATTTAAGGTTAACAACCTCATCTCCTCCCAGGTTTTGCTCAAACCACTTTCTTAGTGGCCCTAACCATCCCAAAATTTAACATTACAAGAAACAGACTTTTAACTATAGAGCACAAACTGATGGTTACCAGAGGGCAGGTGGGTGGGGGATGGGTTAAATAGGTGATGGGGATAAGGAGTGCAATTTTGATGAGCATAGGATGTTGTATATAAGGGTTGAATCACTAAATTCTATACCTGAAACTAATATTACAGTGTATGTCAACTAACTGGAATTTAAATAAAAACTTTTTAAAAAGTAGAATTACAATTTACCTCACCCCCTACACTCCCAATCTTCCATATTCTCACTTTTCTTTTCTCTATAAAACATACTACCTAATAATATACTATTTATATGGGGGTTTTTTGCCCATGTCACCCCTTTAGAATATAAGCTTAGACCTTTGTTTTGTACACTGATGTATTCCAAGTGTCTGGAACAGCATCTAGTACATAGCAGGGACCCAAACTATGCATTTGTTAAATGAATGAAATCCCTGAGGCCAACTCATGTTAATATAACAGTACATCTTCTTTAAGCCCGATTTTCTAAGTTTTTTTGGCCATTCATTTTCATAGTGGATTGAAGTTGGGCATTATACACTTAGTTAGAATTTGTTTACCCAATTTAAGCAAAATATGAACAGCTATTTAAAGTACATACGTACAGTTTTCAAAAGTCTTTAGGTACATGACTATGTTTCATAATTGTATAAATCATTAAAGCCCTAGATCCATTGGGATCATTTAACTTGTCAGGTAGTTTATGGTTTATTCTGTATGCAGTGGTAAGTGCAAAAGAATTTTAAATACATAATGTAGTATAATTTTGGTTCTATTGAAAGGCAAATCAGAACTAATCATCTTGCTATAGGCAACAAGTAAAAGGAGGACAAACTTTTAAAAGTACAATAGCAAGTTGCTAAAATATTTTAGAATATAAAGGGTTTTTTTCTTTCTTTTGAAAAGAAAAGACTCTATGTCTTTGGGCTAATTTCTGCAGTCTCAAGTATTCAGTCTGCTTTGAACTGTATTATTTTATTTTTGGATTTTTCTGCTAGCCCCTCTTCATTGAACCCAGACAGACCTGATGGTGATGCCAGCTTACGGGCTAGTGCCAAGGTAGGGACCACACAGAGTAACTGGAGTCAGACCCAGGACGAGAATGGCTCTTCATTACTATTGAGGAAGAAACCAGTGATCCATATTAAGAGGAAACATCAATCATGAGACTGAATGCGAAAGTGAGGGTGAAGTCAGAACTATGGAGCAAGATAAGCTCAGAAGCCAAGGTATCAGAAAAATGACTGAAACCTAAGGACAAGGTGTGAAACACAGAAAAGAATGTTATTCACCATAAATAATCCAAAATTTTTCCCAGGAAAAGCAGAGTGAGGGAATTACATTTTCAGTGTTCATCTGTGTTCTGGTCACCAGGGAATGAAGGAAAAAGAAGCAGCACAAAGTTGATGGGGCCTCCAGCCATTGTAGAGTAGCCCTCTGCAGCTGTTTGGCAAAACAGACATCTCAAAAGCTATTTTCCATGGAGAAGCAAGGAAAGTAAGGAGAAAAATCAGAGGCTCTCAAGCAACAGAGATATGAGAGAGAAGTTATAAATATGATTTCCTCTAGTACTTTTTAATAGATACAAGTTGTCAAGTCCCATTTGGGATGTTAGATGATAAAAGCTGTAACATGTCAAAGAAAAGATTCAAAAGTATATTTACTGTTCTTATGAAATTTATGATTTAACTATGAAGATGAGATGTCTACATAAAAAGTAGAGATCACTTGCTGACCATCTAAATGTTTCCACTTTCTAGTTTCTTGCCATTTTACACACATTCTTTAAGAACACTTTCTCCAAAATTGTATCCAATATCATTGGCTCAGGAACTGCAGAGATCAATGCCATATGCACAAGACTAGCATTACATAACCACTTTGTTCCCCATCAAATGTACTTGTGACCCCCATAAAACTGTATTTATTCAATAACTGAGCATCTATTATGTGTCAAGTGCTCTTCTAGGTATTAGAGAAACTGAAGTAGACAAAACACTATCTTTGTCCTCATGGAACTTGCATCACAATATCATAAGTTTTTATATCCTTTCTTCCAAGTAGGAGGAAATTTATTATTTTTAATCCCTCCCTTACAGTGCATTTCTTAAAATTCCTTGTCTATCAGTCTGTTGATAAGTGCAGCCTCTACTATCCCATGAATCAGAATCTTGAGGGAAAGACTGAGAAATAGATGTTTAACAAGCTCTCTGGGGGTTTTATATGCATTAATAGCATGGATAATTTGGGAGGAACCACTGCCCTTTCAATACCATACTATCTGAGGAATTGGTGATTCTCATCGTACTACTTCTGTGGGACCCTTTTGATTGTCAAGACTAACAACTACCAAATTTCTCATCCTTAGAGAATGTGAAAGTTCTCTGGGGTTTTCCACAGCTAATTCACCTGACAAAGACTGACAAGGCAGACTTTTTAAGGTATACTATTTATCTTTAAACAAAATGATTTTCTCTATGGGACAGATGTTACCATATTCTGCTTTAGGGAAGAAAGAATTAAACATTAATTACTAGTTTTGGTCCACAGAACCAAAAGATTCATTTTAAAGACAAAGTTGAGATGATGGAGATTTAGGAAGTTTTCTTATTAAAAGAAGGTAAGACTGAGTGAATCCTAGAAATCCACTGTGAACAACATAAAATGTTCGTTGAAGAGGTTCTTTGTGAGTTAATGATAGTCGCTATAGTCAATATGCAATACTAAACAATATGCAATGACAGCAAATACAGTAAAGTTGATATTAAAATAACAGCTAACACAGGTTTATTATGTGCTACACACTATTCTAAGTACTTTACAGATATTAAGTTGACAATTCTCAAACCCTCTATGAAATGTTTTTTTGTTACCATACCTATTTTGTAGAAGAGAAAATGAGGCATAGAGAAGATGAGTAACCTATTCAAGTCTACATAGGTCGCAATTTGTAGCCAGGATTTGATCCTAGGTGCAAAAATCCACACTCTTAATCACTAGATTAAATTGCTTCTCATTAGGTTTTATAATACTTCTTTCAAAGAATCATACCAAAGAAGTTTATACAAACCTAGGAAGCAAGATTGATTGATGGATTGATTGATATTACAACTTCCTTGACCCAGTAACCTAATCAGGCTAATTTTCACTTGACTCATTTTCAGATGAAGACAACACTGCTGCTGAAGTAGGATCATCTAGTGGTTAAAGGTCCAAGAGAAAGAGAGAGTTGGCTTTGAATCTCAGCTCTGCCACTTACTCGCTGCATGAGTTTCATCAAGTTACCTCTCCAAGCCTCAGTTTTCTTATCTTTAAAATGAAGGTTATAAAGGGACCTACATCATAATATTGTTTAAAGATAAAACAAGATCGCTCATTTAAAACACTTAGGAAGTGCTCAATAAACATTATTAGTGCAATAAATAGCAGCAGCATCAATAAACTGGACCAAATGATCTCTTGATTCTTCTACTCACACTAAAAATTGTTTATTTCTCTTCTAATTAGAAACAAATTCTTAATCTCAGGAAACAAACTGAGGGTTGCTGGAGTGGTGGGGGGTGGGAGGGATGGGGTGGCTGGGTGATAGACATTGGGGAGGGTATGTGCTATGGTGAGTGCTGCGAATTGTGTAAGACTGTTGAATCACAGACCTGTATCTCTGAAACAAATAATACAGTATATGTTAAAAAAAAAAAAAAAAGAAGAAGAAGAAGAAGATAGCAGGAAGGGAAGAATGAAGGCAGGGAATCGGAGGGGGAGAAGAATCACGAGAGACTATGGACTCTGAGAAACAAACTGAGGGTTCTAGAGGGGAGGGGGGTGAGGGG
>NW_027746550.1:0-305 GCF_054177405.1 Leptonychotes weddellii | reverse complement strand
TAGGTTGGGCATCCAGAGATGTCTCCCAGAATAACACGGGAGACCTAGGCTGTTAAGGAAACCATTCTTGCTACAATCTTTATTGTATTTTGAAATACAATACAATTTTGAAAAATACCACCACATTAACCACAGGACTAGGGTCAAAAGAATGATCCAGAGCACTGTGTACCTATCAGATCTCCTCTACCAAAATAGACTCTTCTTCTGCTACTGCCTCTCTGCCCCATAAAGTCACTTATGAATACACTGAATAGGCACAGCATCCAAAAAAAATCTGTAACCAAAAGTGCAAAGAAGTCTAG
>NW_027746549.1:0-305 GCF_054177405.1 Leptonychotes weddellii | reverse complement strand
CTAAAAAGCAGCACATACAACTTTCACAACTGAGGGTGAAAAAATAAAGTTCCTTCCCTTTTCAGGGGGGATATGTTCCTGTTTGAATGATCAGTCTTTAAGAACATAGAGGACTGGGGCGCCTGGGTGGCTCAGTTGGTTAAGCGACTGCCTTCGGCTCAGGTCATGATCCTGGAGTCCCTGGATCGAGTCCCGCATCAGGCTCCCTGCTCGGCAGGGAGTCTGCTTCTCCCTCTCCCGCTCCCCCCTCTTGTGCTCTCTCTTTCAAATAAATAAAATCTTTAAAAAAAAAAAAAAAAAAAAAA
>NW_027746548.1:0-305 GCF_054177405.1 Leptonychotes weddellii | reverse complement strand
GAGTTTTTTCTTATAATCCATTATATAATCAAGGAATTAATTTACTGGAGTCATAAAGGTAGGGAGGGGAGAGTTTTTGCTTTTCATTTTTAGAAATCAACCACCTTGGGGCGCCTCATGCTTGTGCTCTCTTCCCTCTCTCTCCCTCCCTCTCTCAAATAAACAAATCTTAAAAGAAAAAAAGAAATCAACTACCTTTTCTTAGTTATAAAATCCTTCTGAGACTTAAATCTGTAGTCACAAGCTCATTAAAAGCAAGTTGCAATTACAAGCATGTTTGTGTGTTTCCTTCCCTCTTGGTGCCT
>NW_027746547.1:0-305 GCF_054177405.1 Leptonychotes weddellii | reverse complement strand
CAGCATCCTAACTAGGCTATGTCTTGGTGTTGAGAATTCTATATCAAAGTTTTCTGGGATACAGTGTGCTCTTCCCATCCATAGATTACCTTCTTTCTGTTTCAGGGGACTCTCTTGCACTATGTGGAATTCATCTTCTGTTCCCTTTTTGGGTTTTGCTACCTCAGGAACACTTGCTCTCTCATCCTGGAGCATCTTTCTCTTCCTCACGTACTAGGCGTTCTCACATTGCTTTCGCCTGTATTCACTGGGATTGTCACTTATCTTTCTTGTAGGACTGCCATTCCATTTAGCAGCATCTATTC
>NW_027746546.1:0-305 GCF_054177405.1 Leptonychotes weddellii | reverse complement strand
TATTTTTTTGAGTTTTTTTTCTTGTTATTTCATTTGGAACGTATTTCTCTATTTTCCTCATTTTTTTTGACTCTGTTTGTTTCTATGTATTAGATGAAACATTTATCTCTCTCAGTCTTGAAGGAGTGGCTTTCTATAGGTGATAATTCTTCTCATCCAACCTTGCCCTACTTCTTGGTTGTCTCTTGAATCTATGCCATTTTCTACAGTTCCTGATTTATTCTTGATATGCCCTCATTGTTGAGCATGTGCCAAAATCTATCAGTGATTAAATGGGAGGAATTTCATTAGCACCTAGTTTCAGG
>NW_027746545.1:0-305 GCF_054177405.1 Leptonychotes weddellii | reverse complement strand
GATCTTTGTTGTACAAAAGAAAGAGTGGGAAAATTAACAGCCTAACTACCATCAGCATCCACAGTAAAGGCTGATGTGATGCTTTGAATGACACAAGTGTGATCCTTCTAGAGGACATACTGTAATTCCTGTCTGTAATACACATATTTGATGATGTTCTTCAGTTTGGGATTTGCTTCCATATACTCTTTCATTCTTCGTTCATGAGTCTGATCTTGCCTTTGATTCCATAAGCTCTCTGAGTTCAGGGACTTGGGTCTTCTATTTATGTGTTATCCACAACAGGGCTTAGCATAGTTGCTGGA
>NW_027746544.1:0-305 GCF_054177405.1 Leptonychotes weddellii | reverse complement strand
TTAGTGTAAGATCAGTACCAAACAAATATGAAAGACCAAGGGTATTATTCACCAAAACAATTCTCTGGTGGGGAAAAATCAGAGCAAATATTAACTCAAAGACTTGAGTTATTATTTTTAAAAGTCATTATCCTCGGAATGAGATCTTGCCATTTGCAACGACGTGGATGGAACTGGAGGGTATTATGTTGAGCGAAATAAGTCAAACAGAGAAAAACATGTATCATATGATCTCACTGATATGAGGAATTCTTAATTGCAGGAAACAAACTGAGGGTTGCTGGAATGGGGGGTGGGGTGGGAGG
>NW_027746543.1:0-305 GCF_054177405.1 Leptonychotes weddellii | reverse complement strand
CCTGCGATTAAGAATTCCTCATATCAGTGAGATCATATGATACATGTCTTTCTCTGTTCCAAGTCACCACCTCTTAATGCCAGCACACCAGGGTTGGGATCTCAACACATGAGTTTTGGAGGCACACAAACATTTGGTCCATAACACCATGGTTGAAGAAAATCCTGAGGAGCCCCTAGCAGATGGGAGACAAATGGTGGAATTTGGAGAAGAAACTACAGCCCAAACACACACAGACTATGTTTTTAGAAATCAGAAATAATTCTAGAAAACTAGAAATAGAGAATGTAACTATAAATCATTGG
>NW_027746542.1:0-305 GCF_054177405.1 Leptonychotes weddellii | reverse complement strand
TTATATAGTTGTTATCTGTGGTATCAGTCCAGTAAGAACTTACTTGGCCATATGAAAAGCTGACTCCTTGATCACCAACTGCTTGACTCCTTCATCTCTCTACACTTTAAAGTAGCACAAAATTAGAACCAGATATTAAGATGGGGCAATAATCATGATAAGACAGAAGGGATTGAACTGGGACAATTTCAACGGGAAAGCAAAGAATGGATGGATTTTAATACCATAAAAAGACAAAACCAATTGGATATGGCAAAAAAAATTAAATTGGGAGGAGTAAGGAATGATCCTAAAACTGGTAGCTT
>NW_027746541.1:0-305 GCF_054177405.1 Leptonychotes weddellii | reverse complement strand
ATGAATTCATCAGGGAGAAATAAACTGTATTAGGCTTCCTCATATTTTAAGAAGGGGTAGATATCGGATAGCTAAAAAAATGTTATTTCATAAAATCAATTCAGCCATGTAATGAATAGAATACTATGGTCTCAAGAATTTTTAGACTGCATTGAAAGGAAAGGAGAGCAAGAATTTGAAATGGTTAATGCTAAGTCCATCACATTGGAAGAGTTTGAAGAGGGTTAATTAATATTTAATTATTAAGAGTTAATTTTTACAAATTAATATTTTCAGAAAATGATTCCATGAGACTCATGGATGCT
>NW_027746540.1:0-4513 GCF_054177405.1 Leptonychotes weddellii | reverse complement strand
GGCCAGTGATGCCCCCTGAACCCCAAGTTCACAGGAAGCGGGTTGGTGGTACCCTGGCTGCCTGGCCGCCAGCGAATGTCCCTCCTCCCGTGTGGAAATCAGTCCCTGCCTGAGGGGGGTTTAACCCCCAGCAGCCCTGTTCTTCTCCTCCATGGCCAAGTCTGCCAGGCTCTGGGCTCCGGGGTTCCCTCTGCCGCAGGTGCCCGGGGACCCCAGCTTTCCTGCGGAGGTCTGGTGGGTGGGGAGCGGCCCCTGGGCCGTCCTGGAGGACTGAGTGCAAATCCAGCCTCCTCCAGAATTCCAGCCCCGCCGGCCTACTCTCCACTTCTTCCCTCCCTGGATCCAGTTCCTTTCCAGAGAAACCCAGCTGAACCCACAGGGCAGCCATTGCTCAGAGCCCACCGAGAGCACCCCAGATTAACAGTGAATCTGGGAGAGACTCCGTGATGGAGCAGGGCGTGTGCATCAGGAACAACAAACAGAACTGAAATGCAAGGGGGCTCCTACCTTCTTGCTCCCTAAGCTGATTATTTTGAGTAAGCCACACCAGAAAAATTCTACTTGGCCTCCAAAGGCTCTGTCCCTACTATTGTCATAATTCTCAAGGAAAAAAAAAATCCCTGCAGTGTTAGCTGGGACCAGGCATCCCTGTGGTGACCTTACCTGGGATATGGCAGGTGACACCCTCCCACCGAGAAGGTTCCCCTGGCAGAGCAGTGGGGGGTGCAGCCCACACCTTCCTCCCTGGGTCGGGGGGCTGGGGACGGGCAAGGAGAGAGAAGCTGGAGGGTACCCCAGCCCTGTTCTCCAAGCTGGGGGGTGGTCCCCAAGGGAAGAGTGTATAGGACAATCCATACAAGCATTTTCAGACTAGTGTCAGGGACCAAGGGAGGGGTCCCTCTCTGTTGGCAGGTTACCCAGGCTGTGGTGGGGGTGGGCGGGGGACAGAGAGGTGGGGACTCATGGATGTGTCATTCAACACTGAGGGAGAGGCTGGGGTGAGCCAGGGGAGGCTGGGAGAGAGGGGGAACAGAAGGCAAACTCCCAGGGACGCCACTTCTTAGAGCCGAGAGGTCCCTGGAGATAAACCACTGAATTCCCTCCTTCTACAGATACTGAAATGTGAGCAGCCCATCCCTTTCCTCGTACAGCGGGAGCATTTGTGGATGTCAGTACCATTCATAGCATCCGAGATGCACAGAATCTTGGAATTAGGATATTTTTCACAGATTCAAAGATGCGTTTTAGAGAATCTTTGAATTGCAAGGTCTGAGCATCTTGTCTTTATACAGAATCCTAGAATTATAAGATCACAGATGCATTCATGGTCTCCTAGGCCCGCAGAATCTCAGGATTTAGGAATCTCTACAAAAGACTTGCAACAACATAGAAGCAGTCAGAGAGGCTGCGAATTGAAATCGAATTCTTGGAATCAGGATATTAACACAGGAAAGGGCCTTAGTCCAACTGCCTCCTGTCATATAGGAAGCCCTCTCTGCTGTCCTGTAATAACTTGAACACTTCCAGGGACGGGGAGCTCATCATTTGCCAGGGAAACTTGTCTCACTGTTGAGCAGATTTGGCTGCTGATGCTGAGCCTAAATCTGTCCTCATGTGACCCACCCGTCCCTCTCTCCCTGGCCCCAATCCCTGCCCTCCCACATCCATCTCAGAATGCTGAATCGGTAGAACAAGTAACACAGACACCAAGACAGAAGCTCAACCATCTCCCGGCTAAAAACAATGACTTCTGAGGGCGGTGGGGTTGTGGGAGGCGCACGCCAGGACACCTCTTGGCAGACACCCTTCTTTCGGTGCCCTGCCCAGGTGAAGGAGAGCCATCTGCAGCCTGCCAGGCGTCATGCTCCCCCTCCAGCACTGCGGGGGCAGGAAGTCGAGCACGCTGAAAACCACAAAACAATCACTGAAAAGGCAAGATCTGCTTCCAGCCCAACCCCAGCCAACAACAACAAGAATGATTGGACGGTGAAACCAAGCGCCATTTTGACAGGGTGCTGGGTTTCACTGGGTTGTTTTGAATGTCGGCTGGGGGTGGGGTGGGGTGGGGAGGCAGTTCTGAAGAGCCTCGGCCCTGATGCTAGCCCCAGCACAGCTGGAAGTGTAGGCCCTATGGCTGGACTACCTCAGACTAGCTGTGTGACCTCAGGCAGGTTGCTAACCTCTCTGTGCTTTAGTTCCCTCTCCTCTGAAGAAAAGAGAGTGGGAATACAGCCAGTGTGAGCTCTAGCCTTGTTTGATCGGGTAGGCTTGCTTCCTTGTGTGAGTAATCCACACTGTCATTTGCCCAGTGCATTCATTTATTCTTGCCACCGCCCACTCTCCCCATTCATTCATTCATTCACATCAGTTCACGTGTGCCTCCACTCCTCCGTCCATTAATTCATTCATGCATCCCGGCATGCTCAGCCTTGCCCTCCAGCCTTTCACTAGCTTGTGGGCAGACGGTTGGCATCCTGGAAGTGACTCTAGCCTTGGGGCTGGCAGAAAAGCGGGCATCACTTCCTCATCACTTATCAGTGCTGGGGATTGTAAGGATCTAGGACGTGACTTCATTTGGGTAGCATGGCACCAGATCCCCACCCTGTCTCCTCCTCCACCCTAGTCACTTGGGAACAGAGTGACCCATTAATGGGTGGACCCTGCGGTGTTGGTCGGGCCATCCGATCAGGAAGGGAGCCAGTTACCCCGCTCAGCGGTCTCTGTGTGACCTGCACCAGACCAGCTGCCCTCGCTCTGCCCGGGCAGGTCCTTTCACCAATGGTGAGTGGTGTCTGCGCACCCGTGAGCTCCGGTGGGAGAAGGCCGTGCCCGTAGTGAGTCTGCAGGGAACAGAGGCCTGCCGTCCATCCTGCTACTCCCGGCCCTCTTTTTCACAAGGTGTATTATGGCATAAGAACACAAAATAGCAGACTCTTTATTCCAGAAAACGAAGGAGTCCTTTTCCCTTGAGTGTCTCCCTTCTGACCAGGGGGGCTGAGGGTGGGGACTGGGTCCAGTTCAGGGGTGGCTCTGTTGACCCAGGAGGTGATGAGGTGGATCATGTCCAAAATCCATTCTGTGTGTTACAGCGGTTTGAGAGCATTCAGCAGCTAAATGCCCATTGGCTGGTTGCACTACTTAATTGATTATTGCCTATACTGGAGCCACGGCATGCAAATATATGCAAATGACTGGAGGAGCAGGTTGAACCCAAAGTCAAGTGGGTGTGTGCCTGGATTGGGCTGATTTTTCTGCTCACCTTTACCTTTACAAACCATCCCCCGTGGGCCACCCCCCCCGCCCCATTCCCAGGGAGCAGGAGGGTGAGGACAGGAGCAGGGGCCTTGGAGCCACAGGCTGGGTTCAGGTTCCGGCCCCACCTCTTACTGCTGGGTGCGATCTTGGGCAGGTGTCTTCACTCTCAGGAGTGCCTAAATCACGCATTTCTGAGGCAGTGGGGAAAAGAGTGCGGCCACTCTGCTCTGCAGCCCTGGGTGAGCTGGTGCTTCTGGAAAGGAGAGCGCTGTGATTTCCTCCAATGAATGGTACCTGCTCGTAATCGGGGCCTTGCCTTCTCTTCCTGTCCCATATTGTGTGTTTAATGTGCAACCTTCGCTAAAGGCAGCCATTTCTCTTTGGATGTAGGTGAATTCGGAAAAAAATGGGAATTTAAACATCCTGAAAGATTTATTCTATGTAATAATGGAACAACCCCACAGAAACCACACACATTACATTGGGAGGAGGAGGGCAGGGGTGGGCTGGGGCCTTGGAGGGAGGGGTGGGCCTGGGGGTTTGGAGGGAGGGGTGGGCCTGGGGTTCGGAGGCTGCAGGATAAAGGACTCACTCAGCAGCTCTGAATTGGATGCAGCTTACAGTTTGCCCGCCTTTGCGGGGGAGGTGGGCTCACATTTACTGAGCGCCTACTTTGTGCAGGGCTGTGCCCATGCTGGACCCATCAGCCCTTACTCTGTCCCCCGGGTGGGCACTGCTGCTCCCATTTTTCTGGAGGGGAGTTTGGGGCCCTGAGGGATGAACTGCCTTGTCCGTGGTCACTCAGCTCATTGGTGGCAGGAGGGGATGTGAGCCCAGGCCTGGCTGACCCAAGTCCCTGTTCTTTCCCTGGCCCCGTGCAGGAGGGACATGGGGATCTGTGTCTCTGGGAAGCTGGGACTCCAGACACCAGTGGTGGGATTTGTCATGGGCCCAAATGAGACTGAATCTGAGTTCAATTCAGCTGAGCCATGAGCATTTCCTGTGAAGCAGAGGATAGGCCCTTGGAGGAGGGTCTGAGAGAGGCAGGTCCTGGGCCCCTGGGAATGTCCACCTCATCTGGTGCAAATAAGCAGCTGGGGAAAGAGGCACAAAGGCATTTTGGGGAAGCCCAAGGCCTCCCTGAAGAAGGTTGTGGAGATTGCCGACGACGTGGAAGGACATCCGGGGGGGAGGCCAGCTCGGAGGTGGGAATCCAGGTAAGGGGTGAAGGCTGGGAGGTGGGAATCCAGGTGGGGGC
>NW_027746539.1:0-14130 GCF_054177405.1 Leptonychotes weddellii | reverse complement strand
TAATAAAAATTTCACTGGAGGGCGCCTGGGTGGCTCAGTTGTTAAGCGGCTGCCTTCGGCTCAGGTCATGATCCCAGAATCCTGGGATCGAGTCCCGCATCGGGCTCCCTGCTCAGCGGGAAGCCTGCTTCTCCCTCTCCCACTCCCCCTGCTTGTGTTCCTGCTCTCACTGTCTCTGTCTCTGTCAAATAAATAAATAAAATCTTGGGGCGCCTGGGTGGCTCAGTTGGTTAAGCGACTGCCTTCGGCTCAGGTCATGATCCTGGAGTCCCTGGATCGAGTCCCGCATCGGGCTCCCTGCTCGGCAGGGAGTCTGCTTCTCCCTCTGACCCTCCTCCCTCTCATGCTTTGTGTCTCTCGTTCTCTCTCTCGCAAATAAAAAAAAAATAAAATAAAATAAAATCTTTAAAAAAAAATTTTTTTTCCACTGGATAAAATTAACAATAGGTTGGAAACAGCAGAAGAAAAAAAACAGAAAAAATAAAATGAATAGAGGTCCAGTGACCAGCAGAATAATACGAAATGAGTAACTGATGTTTCAGAAAAACAAAACAAAACAAACAAACAAAAAAAAAACAAAAAAACCTAGGGGGAGAGTAGACAGAAAAACATACCTGAAGAAATAATGGCTGAAATTATAAACCCACAGAAGCATGAAGTTCAGTGAATGCCTAAGACAATAACACATACATTCCAAAAGTACGGCAAAGGCACATCATAATCAGATTGCTGAAAACCAGTCATAAAGAAAAAAATCTTAAAAGTAACCAAAGAGGGGAAAAGATACTTATATATAAATAAAGATAAGAATGATCAAAGACTTCTGGTCAGGGGCGCCTGGGTGGCTCAGTCGTTAAGCGTCCACCTTTGGCTCAGGTCATGATCCCAGGGTCCCGGGATCTAGTCTCCATCAGGCTCCCTGCTCAGCAGGAAGCCTGCTTCTCCCTCTCCCACTCCCCCTGCCTGTGTTCCCTCTCTCACTGTATCTCTGTCAAATAGATTAAAAAAAAAAAATCTTTAAAAAAAAAAAGTCTTCTGGGGCGCCTGGGTGGCTCAGTCGTTAAGCGCCTGCCTTCGGCTCAGGTCATGATTCCATGGTCCTGGGATCAAGCCCCGCATCGGGCTCCCTGCTCAGCGGGAAGCCTGCTTCTCCCTCTCTCACTCCCCCTGCTTGTGTTCCCTCTCTAGCTGTCTCTCTCTGTGTCAAATAAATAAAATCTTTAAAAAAAAAAAAAGTCTTCTGGTCAGAAACCATACAAGCCAGAATACAACAAACAGCAGCTTTTAAAGTGCTGAAAGAAAATAACTGTAAGCTTAGAATTCTGTATCAAGTAAAAATATTCTTTAATAATCAAGCTGAGGGGGAAAAAAAAAAATCAAGGTGAGGAGCGCCTGGGTGGCTCAGTCATTAAGCGTCTGCCTTCAGCTCAGGTCATGATCCTGGAGTCCCGGGATCGAGTCCTGCATCAGGCTCCCTGCTCAGCAGTGAGTCTGCTTCTCCCTCTGACCCTCCCCTGCTCTCATGCTCTCTCTCTCATTCTCTCTCAAATAAAGAAATAAAATCTTTTAAAAAAAAAATCAAGGGGTGCCTGGGTGGCTCAGTTGGTTAAGCGACTGCCTTCGGCTCAGGTCATGATCCTGGAGTCCTGGGATCGAGTTCCGCATCGGGCTCCCTGCTCAGCGGGGAGTCTGCTTCTCCCTTGGACCCTCCTCCCTCTCATGCTCTCTGTCTCTCATTCTCTCTCTCTCAAATAAATAAATAAAAAATCTTTAAAAAAAAAAAATCAAGCTGAAATAAACTTTTTCAGATAAATAAAAGCTGAAAGTATACTGCCAAAAGACCTGCACTAAGAGAAACGATGTTCTTCAGGCAAAAAGAAAATAGTATCAAAAGGAAGCCTGACTATACACAAAGCAGTGAAAGATTCCAGAAATGTTATATATATGGGCAATTAGAGAAGGAACAAAATAATAAGGAGCAGAAATCAATAAAATAGAAAAAAAATAGTGAAAATGGATGAAACCAAAGTTAGTTATTCTCAGAAAAGAATCAATTAAATTGATAAACTTCTCGGCTAGACTAATAAAGAAAAAAAGGAAGGGAAAACACTTATTATCAACCTGAGGAATGATATCACAACAGATCTCAAAGACACTGAGAAGATAAAGGGAATAGTATGACAACTTATATAATATAGTGAACAAAACTTACCCAAAGTGTCTCAAGAAAAAAATGAAGAATCTGAATTATAATTATTAAAGAAATTGAATTCATAATTTAAATTCTTCACACAAAGAAAATTCTAGGCCCTGATGACTTCACTGAAAAATTCTATCAAACTTCTAAGGAAGAAAAAAACACTAATCCTACACAAACTCTTTAAGAAAATACAGGAGGAAGGAACACCTCTCAAGCTAACAACATTCTTTTTTTTTAATTGAAGCATAATCAGTATACAATGTTATATTAGTTTCAAGTGTACAACATATTGATTTGACAAATCTAGACATTACTCAGTGCTTCCTATGACAAGTGAGTCATCAGCTGCTAACAACATTCCTAACGGTCAAAGACTGAATGCCCTCCTCTTAAGGTGAGAAATAAGTCAGGGCGCCTGGGTGGCTCAGTCGTTAAGCATCTGCCTTCACCTCAGGTCATGATCCCAGGGTCCTGGGATCAAGCCCCGCACTGGGCTCCCTGCTCGGCGGGAAGCCTGCTTCTCCTTCTCCCACTCCCCCTGCTTGTGTCCCCCGGTGCTTGTGTTCCCTCTCTCGCTGTGTCTCTCTGTGTCAAATAAAGAAATAAAATCTTTAAAAAAAAAAAAAAAAAAGAGAAATAAGTCAAGGGTGTCTACCTACTCTCACCTCCTCAACATTTTACTAACAATTAAAGCTATTACAATAAGGAAGAAAAGAGAAAAGATATCCAGTTTAGAAAGGTACAGGCAAAACTATCTTTATTCTCAGATTACAGGATCATCTAAATAGAAAAATCTTGTGGAATCTATAAAAAAGCAACCAAAAGTAATAAGTAAGGTTGCAGGATACAAGATGAATAGACTTAGTAGCAATAAACTGAAAACTGAAATTCGAAAAGCAATACATTTACAATTGCATCAAAAATATGAAATATTGGGGCACCTGGGTGGCTCAGTCAGTTAAGTGTCTGCCTTCGGCTCAGGTCATGATCTCGGGGTCCTGGGATAGAGCCCTGCGTCGGGCTCCCTGCTCAGGAGGAAGTCTGCTTCTCTCTCTCCCTCTGGCCCTCCTCCCCGCTTGCTCTCAAATAAATAAAATCTTTTAAAAATATATGAAATATTTAGGAACAAATGTGACAAAATATGTACATGACCTGTGCACTAAAAACTACAAAACATTATTGAGAAAAATTAATGAACACCAAAATAAATGGAGTTATACCATGTTCATGGACCAGAAAAATTAAAGTTGTTATGTTAAGACGTCAATTCTCTCCCAAATTTATCTCTAGACTCAATATAAATCCAATCAAAATCCCAGCAAGGGGCACCTGGGTGGCACAGTCAATTAAGCATCTGACTCTTAGTTTCAGCTCAGGTTGTGATCTCAGGGTCATGAGATTGAGTCCTGTATCAGGCTCTGCGCTGAGCATAGAGTCTGCTTATGACTCTCTCTCCATCTCCCTCTGCCCCTTTCCCCCGCCCCAAATAAATAAATCTTAAAAAAACAAAAAAGGCAAGCTTTTTTGTAGAAACTGACAAGCTGATTCTAAAATGTATATACAAATGTTAACAACTAGAATATCAAAACAGCAATTCAGAAAAGAATCACACTACTCAATTTCAACTTATTATAAAGCTATAATAATCAAGACAGGGTGAAGTTCTTTACTAAAAACTACATGTTTGTTTACACGGAAAACCACATAGATGGGAGGTGAAGATACACAAAATACATCAATAGAACAGTATAGAGAAACAGACTTGCACATATATGGTCAACTGATTTTCAGTGAAAAATTGCCAAAGCAATTCAGTGGGGAAAGAAGAATCTTTTTAACAAATGGTTTCTAGAACTATTGGAAAACTGTATGCAAAGCAATAACCTCAATCATTATCTCACATCACAAACAAAATTTAATTCAAAATAGGTGATAGATATAAATGTAAAACCTAGAATTATAAAACTTAGAGAAGAAAACATAGAAGAAAGTCTTAGTGAGCTGGAGTTTGGCAAAAACTTCTTAAATATGCACAAAAAGCAAGAAATATAAAGGACAAACATTAATAAACTGGACTTGATAAAAATTAAAAACAGATGCTCTCCAACAATACAATTAAGAAAATAAGGCAATACTTCTTTATATAATTAGATAAAACAAACACATAGGTACATGCTTTCTAAATAATTTTTATTTATAATAGCCAAAAACTGGAATAGGTAACTAGGTAAGTTGTGGTATATCCATACCCAGCAATAAAAAGAAATTAATTACTAAGATGCACCAGAACATGAATAAATCTCAAAGATATTATCGGAAGCAAAAGAAGCCACAAATAAAAGAGTTCATATAAAACTCAAAGCAAGTACAATATGGTAAGACAAAAAGCAGGACAGTGGTTTCCTAGGAGCTGAGGTTTGTGGAAAGTAGGGGAGGAGGACTGACCTGGACGGAGTACAAAGGATGGGGTGCTAGAAATACTCTACATCTTCATTTTGGTGGTGGTTTTATGAGTGTATGAACTGTCAGAATGTACACATACAATAAAATTTTATTATATATAAACTAAAAAAGTAAATTAAAAAAAAGCAAAAACAAAGACGCAACAATAATCTAGGAAATTAATATTCAGACAAAGAACATGGGTAGAGAGAGGACAACGCAACCAAAATCCAACACCCAATTATGATAAAAATTCTCAATCTAGCAATAGAAAGCAACTTCTTTAACCGAAAAAGGGCAGCTACAAAAACATGCAACTAACACACTTAATATTGAAAAGTGAATGCTTCCCAAAATAGGAACAAGGTAACAATGTCCATTCTCACACCATAATCATGACCACATCAAAGGAGTCTTTGGTAGTACTGAATAATATTTTGCTGGTGAATTTGCTTTCTTTTTCTCTGAGATGACCATTTTATCCTCCTCTTCCCTTTTTTCTTCAAACCTCTTACACTCCTGTCCCTAGCTCGCTGAGCTAATAATTTCACCTCATGTTTTATTTTTCACAAGGTAAATCAGCAAACAAACTCTTTCATCTTCCTGCCATCAACCTCTCAAGAAGGTATAGGCCCTATCCTGGCCATCACTCAAGAGAGGCCAAGTTATCTGGCCAGCTTAATACTCAACCAGAACTTGGGAGCAATAAACACAGGTCTTAACCTTAACAGGAAACCCTAGACAACTGGTATTTTCCTATCAACAACTCCTACAAACAAAAACAGACATGTTTTTGAAATCTGGCATAATGCCATACTAAGACAAAGATAATTAATCCCCCACCTTTGGCTCCCCATCTTTGAAAATGGTTCTTGACATTTAAAATGTATAGATGTAACAATTACATTTGGTTTCTGACCAACAAATGTATTAAATAGGAAAAGTAAAACACACACAAACACAACTTATGCAACTGCATAGTATTTGTTCCTTACCTGCTGGTGACGCGTGCTGGGAAAGGTGTACTGAACAGAGTGGGGAGGATAACGACTTTGTTCTGTGCTGAATGCTCCTTGGTTGGGAGGATAACCTGAACTTGACATTATCAGTAAAGAAGTCCTCACCAGGCTGTGAGATCAAGTCCAACAAACAATCATGTTTCTAGGAAACCACCTAAACAGGATGGGAAAAAATAGAATTGATAAGAACTAAAGCACCAGGTGTACTTCTAATAAATTATAACTATAGCTACATAAATAAAACCACAATTACCAGTAAAAGCTTTCTCTCATGTATTTACTTAATACAAGTAATTGGAGTTTGAAAAACATTAACAGGTCTTTTCTTGTAGACTTAAAAAACGTTCTTTAATATATCACAAACAACAGTATCAGTAGCTACAGAAAGTAAAAAGGTGTATAGACAATCTCAGCATGGGACCTGGCACACGGCAAATGCTCAACAAATGTCCTTTTTGTGGATAAATGTCTGAGAATCAAATGTGATCTATTGCAGAAAGAAATAATCTACAGTTGCAAGTTTTGGGGTTGTAAAAAGTCAATTGTTAAAAAGATTCAAGAGTATCTATAAGGTAAGCATTTGTGCAGAGGAAATATTATCTTCATTAAATAATTCTGCCCTCAAAATAACAGCCTAAGAAGACATTCAGGATGAGAAAGCGTTCAAGAAGAACAAAGTGAGCTTATCACTTCAAGGAAAACAACTGCCAGTATGTGAAAATTAGAATTTTGGAAAAACTTTTATCTGCTTCCATGAGCCTGACAGCTTCCCCACATTTAAAGACTTTTCTGGCAAGACTGGTCGTGATATTAACAAGTGTGAGTTTTTGATATTACATGATGAAATATGTCAACATTTGAAATATCTGTATAATTCAATGAATCAATATTTTCCAAATGACCAATACAGAATGTTACAAAATTATTCATGAGTGTAATATTTATTTAAAGTAGAAGACATTTTACTACAAATAAAGTACAAGACAACCCAATAAATGTTTAATGTGATAGAATATGAAAAGTTCATTGATATGGTTTCAGATCCTACACAGCAATTAACCTTTAAAAAACTGCCACTTGTCCGGATTGGGTGTGGTATCAAAGAATATCTACAATTATCTAAAAAGGCTATTAAAATACCCCTCTCTTTTCCAAATACATATATCTGTATGAGATTAGCTTTTCTTCATAAACTTCAATCAAAACAGTATATTGCAAGACTGAATGCAGAAACAGATTTGAGACTAAAGCTATCTTTTTTTAAGCCAGATATCGAAGAAGTTTGCAAAAATGTAAAACAATGCCACTCTTCTCATCAAGTTTTGTTTTATTCCGGAAAACAGTTACTTATCATAAAAAATGTTATTTATATTAGCATATGGTACATTTATATTATTTTTACATGAATTAGAATCTTTAAAATGTCCACTGTAATATCTAATATGGTAAATATCAACATACAGAACCCACATAAGCAAATGCTCTTTGGAGTCCTAAATAACTTTAAGAGTATAAAGGATTCTTGAGACCAAAAAGTTTGATGACCACTGGCCTAGAGAATTAAGTCATCTTTAGGTTGACTAGCATTAGTGACCCAGAAAGGCCAGTCACACCCAGCTCCACGCACACACTCCTTCTGGAGAATCTGCCCCTAGTTAAGGTGAAGCTTTGACACCATGTTTATATCAAGTAAACTCCCCTAGTGCACAAGGGATGTACCACTTAGATCCCTTGCCAGGAATGTGGAATTGAGAACCTCAGTTACAGGGAACTGAGTTGCAAAGTAGCCAGAGTAGGAGTCAAGGTGAGCCAAAGCATGTGCCAGAGAGGTTACAGAGGGAGCAGAGAATGCCAGTCCAGACACAGAATAGAGTAGACATGCAGAGACAAGGGGAGCCAAGAGACCTTGCAGGCCCGGGAGACAAAGCAGCAACTGCCTTGGCTCCTGAGTCTTTCCTCCAGCGTCAGTCCCAAGAGAAGCTGCTGAACTCCTTTCCTTGACCTTGGATACTTGTTAAACTACCTACATAGTCTTACAGTAAGTCCTCCTTTACTTAATATAGATGGAGTAGGTTTTTATTTCTTAGAATCGTCAGAGCTCAAGTTAAATCCTAAAATAACCATATAAACTTGGAAAAAACCCAAATGTCATGTCCATCAAGTAATAAATAGATAAATGAAATCAGGTATATCCATACAAGGAACATTATTCCACCAAAAAAGAATGAAGTACTGATACACACTGTAACTTGGACAAACCCTGAAAACGTTATGCAAAAGTACAAGAAGCCAATCATAAAAGTCCACACTTTGTGTGATTCCTTTCATTTGCAAGTACAGAAGAGGCAAATCTACACGACAGAAAGTAGATTAATGGCTGCTTAGGGACGGTAGGATGCGGACTACTGCAGTAGAATATACTTGAAATTTACCATTTTAGCCATTTTTAAGTGTGTAATTGTGTAGCATCACGTATATTCACATTATGGTACAACTATCACCACCATTCATCTTCAGAACTTGTTCATCTTCCAACTAAAATTCAATATCCATCAAACACTCCTACTCCTCCTCCCCTCAGTCCCCGGCAACCACCATTCTAGCTTCTGTCTCCATGAATTAGACGACTCTGAGGACCTCACAGAAGTGGGATCAAACAGTATCTGTCCTTCTCTAATTGGATCATTTCACTTAGCACAGTATCTCCAAGCTTTATCCATGTGGTAGCATATATCAAAATTACCTACCTTTTTAGGACTGAATAATAATATCCCATTGTATTGGAGTTTCTTTTTGAGGCGATAAAAATGTTCTAAAATTGACTGTAGTGATGTTTGAACTTATCTCTAAATATACTAAAAACCACTGAATCATATATTTTTTTTAAGATTTTATTTATTTGTTTGACAGAGAAAGACACAGTGAGAGAGAGAACAAAAGCAGGGGGAGTGGGAGAGGGAGAAGCAGGCTTCCCGTGGAGCAGAGAGCCCGATGCGGGGCTCAATCCCAGGACCCTGGGATCATGACCTGAGCCGAAGGCAGACGCTCAACGACTGAGCCACCCAGGCGCCCCTGAATCATATACTTTAAATGGATGAATTGCATGGTACATGAATTACATCTTAATAAAGCTGTTTTTAAAAAATTGCCAACCCAAAAACAAACTATACAAAGCAACCACAAGATTTAAAAATGATTGTGCAGGGGCGCCTGGCTGGCTCAGTCAGAAGAGCATGTGACTCTTCATCTCAGGGTTTTGAGTTTGAGCCCCACATTGGGTATGGAGATTACTAAAAAAAAAAATTTTTTTTAACTTAAAAAAACTTAAATTTTTTTTAAAATGAGAGGCACCTGGGTGGCCCAGTCAGTTAAGCATCTGCCTTCGGCTCAGGTCATGACCCCAGGGTCCTGGGATCAAACCCTGTGCTGGGCTCTCTGCTCACTGGGGAGTCTGCTTCTCCCTCTCCTTCTGTCCCTCCCCCTGCTCATGCACGGCACTCTCTCTCTCTCAAATAAATAAATAAAATCTTTAAAAAATAAAAATAAAAATGATTGTGCAGCAGTCCAAGTTAACATATGCCACATTTCATGGATTCTAATACCCACATGTGTCCATATCTTAAAAACTCTAAAGTCAATATGTATCCTACAATCAATGGCATTTTATGGTCTAATTAGCAGCACTTTTTCTTTTCTTTTTTTTTTTAAAGACTTTATTTATTTGACACACAGAGAGAGAGAGAGCACAAGCAGAGGCAGTGGCAGGCAGAGGGAGAGGGAGAAGCAGGCTTCCCACCCAGCAGGGAGCCCGATGCGGGGCACGATCCCAGGACCTTGGGATCATGACCTGAGCTGAAGGCAGACGGTTAACCGACTGAGCCACCCAGGTGCCCCACTTTTTCTTTAATCTTAGAGGTAAATAACATTATCTTATAAGCAAAGACATCTTTTTGCTGAGATACAGTATTAGAGACTACATCCAATAAGTCTTTGGTTTCTGCCTAAATTTTCCCCTGGAGAGCTCACATTACAGAAATTACTATTTGCTTTTTTTCCCTTTAAATTTGTTCCTGGACTCTCAGGATAAAGCAAAAAAAAAAAAAAAAAAGTAAGGATACTAATATTCTCAAAGTGATTTCCCATCTGAGGTCCTTTAAAAGAACAGGTAACATTTACAATAGTTTCAAAAAGCCTAAAAGAAATACATATATAGGGATGCCTGGTGGCTCAGTTGGTTAAGCGTCTGCCTTCGGCTCAGGTCATGATCTCAGGGTCCTGGAATCGAGTCCCACATGAGGCTCCTTGCTCAGTGGGGAGCCTGCTTCTCCCTCTGCCTGCCATTCCCCCATGCTTGTGTGCGCTCTCGCTCTCTCTCGACAAATAAATAAATAAAATCTTTAAAAGAAAAAAAAAATACATATATAAACTAAGAACAGAGAAGGACATCCTAAGCACAACCCCAAAAACACACACAATAAGACTCATATCTTGAACTTATAAAATAAATATATATAAATACATATAAATAATAATTTACATATTGTTTCTATACAGCAAAGACACCTCAAAACAGCAAACTACAAACTAGAAAAAGTAGGGGGGCCTGGGTGGCTCAGTCAATATAGCATGTGACTCTTGATCTCAGGGTCATGAGTTCAAGCCCCACATTGGATGTAGAGCTTACTTTAAAAAAAAGAGGGCACCTGGGTGGCTCAGTCATTAAGCATCTGCCTTCAGCTCAGGTCATGATCCTAGGGTCCTGGGATCAAGCCCCACATCGGGTTCCCTGCTCAGCGGGAAGCCTGCTTCTCCCTCTCCCACTCCCCCTGCTTGTGTTCCCTCTCTCACTGTCTCTCTCTGTTGAAAAATAAATAAAATCTTAAAAAAAAAAAAAAAACTAGAAAAAGTAAAATAGCAAAATTTTGATATAACAAATATATTTATTTCTTACAAATCAAAAATGATCACAACAGAAATATATGACAGAAATATGGGATTAGCAAAGGAAATAAAATTAATGACATCAACTTCATCAATAATCACAGAAAAATAAAACAAAATCATTTTTCCCAGACAAATTGGCAAAACATTAAAAATAATACCTAGTAACGGTGAAGGTTTGGAGGAAAAAAAGCACTCATTTACAGACTATTGGTGTCTATGTAAAATGGGTATGAATCGCTCTCTAAAGAAGGATGGCAATATACACCATGAGCCGTGAAAATACACATATCCTCTACCACGGCGATTCCACTTCTAGGATTCATTTGATTATTCAATACAGAGATACCCAGATGAATGCCTGAGAATGTTCCTCAAGGAACTGTCCTAAACATCCAATACATCAGCTTAGAAAATTGTTCTTTAAAAAGTTTAGCTAATGGGAAATTTTATGTAGAGTATGCCACAAAAAGTCTACATGTGAGAACACTTTGTTTTATAAAAGTATGATTTGTGTATAACATTTCTATCCAAGTTTTCAAGTGTGTCTATCATATCTTCACAAGATTTTAAGACCAAAGGCAGAAATGTCATATATCCAACAAATATCTACTGAGGAGTACGCTACTATGTACCAACATGGTTCTAAACGCTAGCATAGAATGGTGACTGAGATATGCCATCCTGTTGTGAAGTGACACAGACAATAAATAATCACGAGATAATATGATGACTTGAAGTGCCATAAATAAAACAGGATGGGAGAGAAGGAATAAGGGAGACATGTCTGATGGGGTGATCATAGAAAGCCAATCTCAGCTAAGATGACCCTATGCCCTGATTTCCTGAAACAGACCCAATTTACAGCTATCGTCCCAGTGCAGTTATTAATTATGCTCCATTTCCTTCTCAAAACTGTCCCAGTTTGGATAACAAATTATATTCTAAGATGACTTTTGAGCCAAAGCTTGAAAGATGAGAAGGAAGAGCTACCTACCCTTGAAGAGACAAGAGCAATCCTTGAAGAGGAAACACAGAAGCCCTTAGAGATGATGGGCAGGGGGAGATCAGCGTGTGGTTTTGCTGGTACATGTCTTGAAACTGAAATATCTCCCTCTGTATTCTGAATATTAATCCCTTTTCTACCTTTATGTTACAAATACTTTCATCCAGAATTCATAATTTGTTTCACATTTCTGAAGACCTTTTCTACCCCAAAGTAAAAAAAAAAAAAAAATACTCTCTACATTCCCCTCTTATACTCCTTCAAGGTATATACATATATATTTAGCTCCTTAATCACCTAAATATTTTTTTTCTAAAAAATGGTAAGGTAGGGAATCTAGTTGTATTTTTTTTACTGATAGCTAATTATCCCAACAAAATCCTCATTGAACATGTCTATCTTTTCCCGGTGATCTGAAATGCCATCCTATTAAAACCCAGCAATTTTGGTACATACTCTAAAGAAACTCACATACCATACTTACATACAGAAGTATTTATCGCAGCAATGCAACAGGCCATACATTAAAACTACCCGGTCAGCATTCCCCTCCTATACACCTGCCCGTGCTCTAACACATGAGGTTCTTGGTGGTGGTGGTATTTGTTTTGTTTTTGGAAATAGGTATTATATGTATGATTTTAGAGTTTGTAAGAGTACCCACAGAAGACAAAGAGAAAAATCTTCTCACCCTGGTCCCCCAGCTCCTACCCAGTTGTCCTTCCAGAAGGCAACCAAAGTTACTAAAGTATCCTTTAGAAATATCCTACACACACTCACACACACACTTCTCTCCCTACATAAATGGTAGCACAGTAGAGATATACTGTTCTATAGCCTGCTTTTATTACTTAATATATCTTTCTCAATATAGCAATCATTCTCATGAGGCTATAAAGAGCTTTTCATTCTTTCTATTGCTGTAGAGTATTTCACAATGAGTGTTCAGAAATATTTTATAAATGTTTTCCAAGTAATTATGCTCTGCACCCCTAAGAAATATCTACATGATATGGGGCACCTGGCTGGCTCGGTCAGTGGAACTTGCAACCTTTAATATCTCAGGATTCTAAGTTCGAGCCTCACACTGCATGTAGAGATTACTTAAAAATAAAATCTCGGGGCACCTGGGTGGCTCAGTCGTTAAGCGTCTGCCTTCGGCTCAGGTCATGATCCCAGGGTCCTGGGATCGAGCTCCACATAGGGCTCCCTGCTCGGCGGGAGGCCTGCTTCTCCTTCTCCCACTCCCCCTGCTTGTGTTCCTGCTCTCACTCTCTCTTTCTGTCAAATAAATAAAATCTTTAAAAAATAAAAATAAAAAAATAAAATCTCAAGAAAAACAAATGCTTACATGATCTATCTCTGAGCTCTCCTCCCAATTCAGACATCTTAAGTAAATAAAGCTATAAATGGAATGGAAAGGCATAAGGAAAGATCTTAGCTCAAGGTCATCCAAATTTTTTCCAACAGTGGTCTACATGATGAGACATCCATGTAATATTGGTGTTGTTTATGTTTGTGTTTTTTTAGTTTTCAGCAATGATGAATCCTGAGTTCAATACCTGTATTCAATGTCACTCAAATATGATTTATCCATGTTCCCCTTTTGTCAGGAATTCTTCATGATATCCTAATTTTGTGATGTGATTTTAGTGAAGTTTAATTTGAATATCTCAAAAATAAAATAGAGTCAAGTACTATCAGCCTAACACAGGTGGCAAGAAAACATCAGCAAAATCAGAGATTAGCCCTCACTGGCACACAGATTTATGGGTCAAAGCAGGCCCTACTGGCCACAAGAGGGGCAGCTTGGAGACCACTATGACTTCCTTCCTCCAAACTTACTCATGAGACACAAAGCAATAGTTGAGAGCAATAGTTGTTTTTGTTTTTTAACCAGACTCTTTCCTTAAACATCTTACATGGAAGCCAAACGTATTAAAATCCACAGAGGAGAAGTACTCCCATTCAGTGGGAATGGGGACCTTCACAAGCTACCTTTTCAGTCCTCCCACCACCCCGCCCCCCATCAAGTCCTGCCTTCCACCCTCACTCCAGTCAGAGCTCACCAAAATACCTCATTCACAAGAATCCAGTTTAAAGTTAAGGCTGAGGGCGCCTGGGTGGCTCAGATGGTTAAGCGTCTGCCTTCGGCTCAGGTCATGATCCCAGGGTCCTGGGATCGAGTCCCGCATCAGGCTCCCTGCTCCTTGGGAGCCTGCTTCTCTCTCTCTCTCTTTCTCTCCCTCTCATGAATAAATAAATAAATAAAAAATAAAATAAAATAAAGTTAAGGCTGAAACTGTGGAAAGAGCCGAGATGCCCTTCAACAGATGAATGGATAAAGAAGATGTGGTCCATATATACAATGGAATATTATTCAGCCATCAGAAAGGATGAATACCCAACTTTTACATCAACATGGATGGGACTGGAGGAGATTATGCTAAGTAAAATAAGCCAAGCAGAGGTTTCACTTATTTGTGGAACATAAGGAATAACATGGAGGACATTAGGAGAAG
>NW_027746538.1:0-305 GCF_054177405.1 Leptonychotes weddellii | reverse complement strand
AAGAAGATAGGATGGGAAAAAACTATTTTTAAGACTGAAAGTCAATTTCATGTACTCATTCTGATGCAGAATAAAACACACATGGTGAAGGTATTTAGGATTATAGTTGCTTAATTTTAATTAGTTCCAGGAACTTCAAAATTTAATTACAATAAAAAAATCATTAAATCTGTACCTTTGAAAATAGGTTAATAGGGGCACCTGGGTGGCTCAGATGGTTAAGCGTCTGCCTTCGGCTCAGGTCATGATCCCAGGGTCCTGGGATCGAGTCCCGCATCGGGCTCCCTGCTCCTTGGGAGCCTGTT
>NW_027746537.1:0-305 GCF_054177405.1 Leptonychotes weddellii | reverse complement strand
AACATCCCAGACCTCAGCAGATGGCATGAACGCGTCAAGTGCGAGGAGCTGGCCGGGCTCGGGAGACGTCACCCCTGCCCTTCTGTCGTCCCAGACTTTTGTGCAGGGCCGGATCGGCTCATACACCTGGATGGGCCTCAGTGACCCTGAAGGAGTCTGGAAATGGGTGGACGGGCCGGACTACGAGACCAACTTCAAGCGAGTGCGCCCTGGCTTTCTGTGCCCTTCTGCGGCCTTGCACTCTTGCTCCTCCAGGCTCTGGCCCTCAGCCCCTGGTTCCCGGACCCCCGGGGTGCCCTCTGAGC
>NW_027746536.1:0-305 GCF_054177405.1 Leptonychotes weddellii | reverse complement strand
TTTTCTTTAAGGCTCAGTTGAAATCCTACTTATGGTGTGTACCTGTGTACCTTCCCTGATTATAGTAACTTCAAAAACCAACTTCGTCTCTCTCTCTCCATGTCTCTCTCTCTCTCTCTCTCTCTGCAGTTGATATTGAGTACTTATTATGTGCCAGGCGCAGTGCTAGGTGTCCGGGAGGTGTGTGTGTGCACGCACGTGTGTATGGATGAAAAGTCATGCATACAAAAGTTTACGTTATGAAAGAGGATGGTAGCGGTGAAGTGAAAAGGAAGAAAGTGCTGAATTCATTAAAAAAGGGACAA
>NW_027746535.1:0-305 GCF_054177405.1 Leptonychotes weddellii | reverse complement strand
CTTGGAAGAGATGCGGAAAACCACCAGGGAACAAAAGCCCCCCAAGAATGTTTTCCACTAAGCCCATCCCTGGCTACAGGGGGCAGGGCAACTCTGCCCAAACAGGGTTGCCTGAGTAACAGTGCAGCAGGCCCCTCCCCCAGAAGACAGGCTGGGAAAACAAGAGGCCAGCAACCCTAAGGTCCCTAGAAAACAGGTGAATCTTGCTTGGATTGTGGTCAATAATTTGGACTCTATACCTTCCCTCAACCACCCCTCAACACAATGACTAGGAGGAAGAACCCCCAAAATAGGAAAGACTCAGA
>NW_027746534.1:0-305 GCF_054177405.1 Leptonychotes weddellii | reverse complement strand
GGGCTCCCCGCTCCGCAGGAAGCCTGCTTCTCCCTCTCCCACTCCTCCTGCTTGTGTTCCCTCTCTCGCTGTGTCTCTCTCTGTCAAATAAATAAATAAAAATCTAAAAAAAAAAAAAAAACCATTTAAGTTTGCATGTACACAAATTAGGTTAGTAAGCTTTTCTAGCAGGACATTTGACTTTGTAACACCACACTTACAATATCCTAGGGGGAGAAATCTTAGAAATCATCCAGTCCTATTCATCTGGTTCATAGATGAAGAAACGGAGATCTAGAGAGGTAGACTGCCTTACCCAAGGCTTC
>NW_027746533.1:0-305 GCF_054177405.1 Leptonychotes weddellii | reverse complement strand
GAACCACTGTGAGTTATGGGATAAGGGATTCATTTTGGGAATTAGGACTTCCACGGTGTGGTGTGGGGGGAACTGGGGTGGGGGGTTGGTTGGGGTCCAGCAGGGAGTCAGAGACACAGTGAGTCAGAAGCCAAGCACAGTGGATGGTGAAGGGGAAGGTCACCTCTGTGGGTTTGCTGCCACACATTTGGTGGTGGGCCTTGGGCTCCTGTTGGCCAACAGTAGAGTCAGCTTGTAGAGAGTCGCTAGAAGCAGCATGGAGGAGAGTGAGGATAGCCCGGTACCGGCTGGCATCTCTGCGCCTT
>NW_027746532.1:0-305 GCF_054177405.1 Leptonychotes weddellii | reverse complement strand
CTAATCCCTGTACATATATTAGTTTATTTAATCCTTGCAGCAACACTGCGAGGGAGGTGCTATTGTTCTTCCCATTTTATTTATTTTTATTTATTTATTTATTTTTAAGATTTTATTTATTTATTTGAGAGAGAGAGTGAGAGAGAGAAAGAGCACAAGAGGGGGGAGCGGGAGAGGGAGAAGCAGACTCCCTGCTGAGCAGGGAGCCCGATGCGGGACTCGATCCCGGGACTCCAGGATCATGACCTGAGCCGAAGGCAGTCGCTTAACCAACTGAGCCACCCAGGCACCCTGTTCTTCCCATT
>NW_027746531.1:0-305 GCF_054177405.1 Leptonychotes weddellii | reverse complement strand
TTCGGCACAAACACGGCTTGCCTGTAGCAGTCAGAGCTGTCCAGAGTGTCTACTTGTATTCCATAAAAAGTAAGGAACTATACGAAGTAAAAATGAAGTGGAACCCAGGAGGAGCAAGATGGCAGAGGAGTAGGAGACCTAAATTTTGTCTGGTCCCAGGAATTCAGCTAGATAGGGATCAAACCATTCTGAACACCTATGAACTCAACAGGAGATCAAAGAAAAGAATAGCAACAACTCTCTGAACAGAAAGGCGACCACTTTCTGGAAGGTAGGACGTGTGGAGACGGGAATCCGAGGCGATA
>NW_027746530.1:0-305 GCF_054177405.1 Leptonychotes weddellii | reverse complement strand
AAAGCCAACAGGACTCTGAGCTACAATCTGTCATTTTTCTTTTTTTTACTGTGAATATCTCCAGGCTAGGACCCTGGAGAAGCAGAAGTCAGTCTACAAAGAAAGAAAGAGCAAGGCAGATATTCACAGTAAAAAAAAAGAAAAATGGCAGATTGTACCTCTGAAACAAATAATACATTACATGTTAAAAAAAAAAAGAAGAAGAAGATAGCAGGAAGGGAAAAATGAAGGGGGGAGGGAATCGGAGTGGAGACAAACCATGAGAGACTATGGACTCTGAGAAACAAACTGAGTGTTCTAGAGGG
>NW_027746529.1:0-305 GCF_054177405.1 Leptonychotes weddellii | reverse complement strand
AGTAAATATGAACTCTAATTGTCTTCAATCAAGCAGAATGGAAAAGAAGATGCTATAATTGTGATAACTGGGGAGAAAAATAATTTAGGTGGATAGAAGTTGGAAATCATAATTTAAAAAAATGCTTTGAAGAGTAAAATATCTTTCTCCTTTGGAGACTTTATTCTGGTCACTGCTTCCTGAACACTACCCCCCCCCCCAAAAGACCCATATCAATGTCGATTGAATATGAATAAAATAATACCAATTATATGGATTTTCCCATAAATTTTAGTTGTAAATTTTTTGAGCTGTAAAGTTTTGAC
>NW_027746528.1:0-4513 GCF_054177405.1 Leptonychotes weddellii | reverse complement strand
GTCCCTCAGCGGAGCAGACTTTTAAAAGTTCCGATTTTGTGCTCCGTGGTTCTATCACTTGCCAGAAGCGGCCGACGGAGGCCCCTCCCCCGCCGTCTATCCTCCCGAATATCGCCTCGGATTCACTTCTCCGCACGTCCTACCTTCCAGAAAGTGGTCGCTTTTCTGATGAGAGAGTTGTTGCTCTTCTTTTCTTCAACCTCCTGTTGAGTTTGTAGGTGTTCAGAATGGTTTGATCCCTATCCAGCTGAATTCCTGAGAGGAGACGAAATCCAGGTCTCCTACTCCTCCGCCATCTTGCTCCGCCCCCCCCCATATGGTATTTTCTAACCAGAATATCGATTGCAGAGTATTCTCCTGAACACTTGAAAGTATATAGGTAAAAAGGGCACGGAATAAAATATACACGCTATTCTTTTTTTCCTCTCCACATCCTTAGAATTTTTGCCTAGATTCTTCATTGTTCAGCTAGTTCAACTCTATTATCAAGAACCGCTAGGGGGAAAAGGGCTTTGTATTTTGTATATGTGAAATCTAAACTCTCTAACTCTGATGAAAGTCCACATACACAGATTTTTCTCAAACTACTTCACACAAAAAAAAAAAACCCACCAAATTCTAGGTTAACATGTGTTTGCCTTGCAGTATTTTATGAATATCAAAGTATCTGCAAAGAGCAAGCAGCTTGGGCAGAGGTGACACTAGAACATCCTCTGATATTTGCTCACCTACAAAAGTTTTGTTAGGATTTATTTTTAGTGAAGTGGTAAAAATTTTCAAGCAACGAAGTGTTTTCCAGTAACACTGAAAAGGATAAAAGAGTATCTCATAAAAAGGCTACACAGGTGATATAACCTCCCGCCCTCTAAATATAATCCACTTGGAAATTTGCTTAATGAGAACAGACATTTGAAGTTTTAATCTCTCACTCAGCATTGGATGTGATACTCTTTCCATCGACAGTATTCAGAGACCGTTTTATTTCTATTCTAGGAAATGATTCTTCTACATGGAAAAAAATGCTTTTAAACTAGAAATATCTTTATTTTAGGAAACATTCTCATTTTTTTACATTTAAAGTATTTGCCATTTGGGTTTTTTTTTAAAGATTTATTAATTTATTTTAGAGAGAAAGAGTGCGGGGGGGGCGGGGTAGGCAGAGAGAGAATCCCAAGTAAACTCTCCGCTAGCACAGAGCCTGATGCAGGGCTCGATCTCATGACCCTGAGATCATGACCTGAGCTGAAATCAAGAGTCAAATGCTTAGACTGAGCCACCCAGGTGCCCTGCATCTGCCATTTTGTACTGCATTTACCTGTTTAAGAAATCTGTATGGGTTTGCATCCCAATTCCACAACTTATGAGCTGTGTGACTGTGAGGAAGTTACTCAGCTAAGACTTCATTTCTTCATCAGTCAAAATGGATTAATAAAAATATATAACTACCCCTTAGGATTGGAAAGCATTATATGTATTAACACATAAAAAAGAACTTAGGGGGTGCTTGGGTGGCTCAGTCGGTTAAGGGTCGGACTTTGGGTTCAGCTCAGGTCATGATTTCAGGATTCTGAAATTGAGCCCCACCTTAGGCTCTGCACTCAGCATGGAGTCTGCTTGAGATTCTCTCTCTCCCTCTCCCTCTGCTCCTCCCCCATTCACACTCTCTCTCTCTCACTCTTTCTCCAAAATATATAAATAAATAAAATCTTTAAAAAAAAAAAAGAAAATTTAGAAAAATACCTGACTCATAGTAAGCCCTCAAAAATATTAGCTAGTAATATTACTATATCTGCTAGTCTGACAATCCTCGCCCACATTTATCCCACTCCTAGATTATAAACAGTTTATGGGCAGATGTTAATCATCTGTATAGCCCCAGAACTTAGCATCGTATCTAGCTCATTATGGAGTATGGTATTTCTACACACTCCTAATTTATCTCTAATTTTTTTTTTCTTTTCAATTTATACAGTGAATTCCTCACGTTCTCCCATATGATAGGCCTCTAAGGTATAAGGTTCTATACAATATCAAACTCATATAGAAACACTATTTATCGAAAGTCCAGCTGAGAAAGGCAATGTTTAAGAGGGATTATTTGTTCTCTGTATATTCTAGGTACAACAAAGAGAGGGCAAGTTACCTGGAATGCATCATACTGATGCCCCTCCTCACCTACAGAATTATTCTCACTAAACTGGACCTTGGAGTGACACACAGCCTTTAATGAGGACCATATCACAGTTATAGCAAACTTATTTTTGCATCTATCATAAAAATATGAGGATGGTGTTCACCATTTACATGTAGTCTCTCTAGTAAGACCTTCAAGAGACATTTTTATCTTTCTTAAAGCTAAGAATTCATCCATTTTTGAGGTATAAAAGACTAAGAGTCAAATTTGAAGCCCTCTTATGGCAAAGTTTGCATTTGTGTATGAATCCCATTTATGTCTCCATTCTTGTTTTTCTTTTGCTCTTCCATTCAATTTATGCCCAATTTATACCCCTCTGTGTTCTACTGATCTGTGTGAATGCTTTCTGGATACGCTAGCTCTGCTAAAAAGGGCTGTGCAGGCTGCGCACTACACAAGTCCAGGGAGCTCCAGTCACATAGTCTACGTATGCAGTGCACAATTTATGATGCCATACGTGGCAACTCTGGAAAAAAGCTGAGAATGAATGACAGGCTAGTGACTATATGAATATTTTAGCTCTCTGTGATTTATATATATCACATACATCTATATTACATATATGTATATTATATATGCACGTTATGCATATATATATGTATATGTGTGTGTACACGCATATATGATCTCCATGTCACCATTTATTCCTGACATTTACAGAGTTTTGCACATATAGGTCCTCTCATCCTAAATATACCTTCTCTCTCTGACATTCACACAACTGATTTCACTCACTTATCCACACACTACGGCAGTGTATAGTACCACTAGTACTATAGTGGTTAATTTTATGTGTCAACTTGACTGGGCTAAGAGGTGCCCAGATAGCTGATAAAACATTGTTTCTGGGTGTGTCTGTGAAGGTGTTTAGGGAAGAGATTAGCATTTGAATAGAGTGAAGATCACCCTCACCCATGCAGGTGGGATCATCCATCTATTGAGGTACTGAAAAGGTGAAGGAAAGGCTAATTTGCTCTCTCTGCTTGAGCTGACACATCCTTCTTCTCCTGCCCTTGGCCATCAGATGTCAACACTCTTGGTTCTTGGGCTTTCAGACCTAGACCTGTATTTACCCGGTAGGCTTCCCCCTCATTCCCCCAGTCCAATGACACCACCAGCTTTCCTTGGTCTCCAGCTGGCAGATGGCAGATTATAGGACTTCTCAGTCTCCATAACAATTCCCATAATAAATCTCCTCTTATGGATTCCAAATATCTCCTTTCTGTATATATCCTATTTGTTCTGTTTTTCTGGAGACCTCCAAGTAATACAAAGTTATATTTATTATTACTTATTACAGTTACATACCACAAATTAGGGTTTAAAATTTCTCAGACAGGAATTTTACTTAATAGCACCTTCTTCATAATTAAATATCAGGAGTCTATAAACACCTATTTCTCCCTAAAGATAATCAGATACTTATAGTAGGTAGTAAAAGATGGCCTTGTTTCCTAAAAGAGTGATTAAGTAAACTGCTTAGAAATGCACATAATAAATGGTAGAGTTATCTGGTTCCAAAGTCTGTATTCTTTCCACAAAACCATACTAGGCTTCAATAATTCTTCTTTTGCCATACTTTAACTCATTGCACTGAATACATGGTAGGTGCTTAATAAATACTTACATGATTGGAGTGAAAATCAAAAAGGTCTTTAAGTTATTGTCTAAGGTCACAGCACACAGAGGTGGATCTAGAATTAGAATCCATTCCTTTTTTTCCTGGGCCATTGCTCTGTTCGCTATTTTTTGACCTGCAGACACTTATCATTAACCTCAACTATTTATCCACTAATACGTGCTTTCAGAAACTATATAGGGTTGGGAATATTTAGGGATCTTCTTACTAAGCTATTTAATGCATGAAACTTTCCATTGGTGGAATGCTGGAGAAGCATTTTTTGGACAGAAGAAAAAAAAGAGGCTATTTTAAACATTGCTGAGAGAGTTTGGGCAAAATCCATCTGGCAAACAGACTATTTCTTCCGTTCAAAAACTCATCAAGCACTCTAAACGTGTAACCTGTAGGCAAGTTTAATTAAAGCTTGAGAAATCTCAAAATAACCTGACATTTAAATATGTTATTTCCGTTCTGCTCTCATTGTCTGACACACACAGAGACATTCTTAGGCCCAAATTAAGCTCCCCAGTGCCATCTAGCCCTGCCTAACTACTGGATTACCCTGTACACAAGACAACAGGAATGTAAATGAAATAGGCTCATTCTATCATTGTCCTTCAAATGCCAACATCCATTTCATAGAGAGACAAGTAAGAAGATAGATAGGAAGTTGGATGGATGGATAGATAGATAGATAG
>NW_027746527.1:0-305 GCF_054177405.1 Leptonychotes weddellii | reverse complement strand
ACTCAATGTCATCTAGGTTTTCTCCTATGTTATCTTCTAAAAGTTTTACAGTTTTGCATTATACACATAGGTCTCTTATCCACTTTGAATTAATTTTTGTGAAGGGCATAAAGTCTGTGTTTAGATTCATCTTTTTGCATATTGATGTCCAGTTGTTTCAGTACCATTTGTTGAAGAGACTATCTTTGCTCCATTTTGTCGTCTTTGTTCCTTTGTCAAACATCTGTTGACTGTATTTATGGGGGTCTATTTCTGGGCTCTCCATTCAGTTCCGTTGATCTATTTGTTTATTCTTTTTTTTTTTT
>NW_027746526.1:0-305 GCF_054177405.1 Leptonychotes weddellii | reverse complement strand
TTTCACAGCCATTACCAATATTACTTTAAGGTAAATAATTGAACTTTCTTGCTAATATGGATTATCTGGTATCTGTGGCTCCAGACCAGAGTATGGTTAAAACCAATTTCAAATGATGTAGACTTGCAGAACTGCAAGAAATTAAAAAAATGTGACCTGTAAATATAAAACCACCTACTGTTCTTTTTTTTTTTTTTTTTAAAGATTTTATTTATTTATTTGACAGAGAAAGACACAGCGAGAGAGGGAACACAAGCAGGGGGAGTGGGAGAGGGAGAAGCAGACTCCCCGCCGAGCAGGGAGCC
>NW_027746525.1:0-305 GCF_054177405.1 Leptonychotes weddellii | reverse complement strand
GATAATACTAAGGCAAGGGCTGAAGCTGCCCCAGAGACCCCTGTTCCTCACCTCGGGTTATCATAGTATCACCTCAGGTTCACTGGGGTGGCACCTTTAGGTCTTCTTTGTTATTTGGGGTTTTGGGAAGTCATCCCAAGGGCCTTGATCAGGATGGGCCTCAGGAACATCTAGGTCGGTGTCCTCTCTCTCCCTCACTTCCTCTGGAATTTCCCTAGAACTAGTTGTCAGAGGACCTGGAGGCCAGTGGTTGTTGATTCAGCCCTCTGGGATGATACAGGTCTGGGTCTGTGTGTGCAGACAGA
>NW_027746524.1:0-305 GCF_054177405.1 Leptonychotes weddellii | reverse complement strand
AAAAAAAAAAATCCCTATTCTCTTTTGTGAATTAGGAAATACAAATCATAGAGGGAAAGTTCAATACACCAAAAAAAGAAAAAAGAAAAATCATAATTGAGAAGCAAAAAGGATAAAGTCCTAAGAATAATCTCTAATTTGATTGATCTAGTTACAGTTAATAGAAATCCCAATGAAATTGCTGAATGGTGTTTTCATTTTTCCTTCTAGGATATTTTATTTAAAAAGAATTATTTCTCCAAAGGAATCATGTCATCTTTTCCAAACATCCCTTCCACTTCTCTGACCTTTTTCCTGATGGGAGT
>NW_027746523.1:0-305 GCF_054177405.1 Leptonychotes weddellii | reverse complement strand
CTACTGGGTGGGCTCCAGAAGCCCTCCCCCACCCCCACCCCCACACGCCCCTCCCTGCCCAGGGTTGTAGATATTTGTATGCTCCCCCACTGGACTGCAAGCTCCCCAAGAGCAGGGATGTCTCTCTGGCTCACTGTTACATCCCTTGTGCCTAGTGAGGGCTTGGCAAAGAGCAGGCCCTTGATAAATACTTGTTGATCCATGAGTTGATTGAAGAGAATGGGGAGTCCCTGAGGGATTCTAAGGAGGGCCTCTGATGAGATCAGTCTAGCTGGAGGCAGGGAGGCCAGGGACCAGACAGTGGT
>NW_027746522.1:0-305 GCF_054177405.1 Leptonychotes weddellii | reverse complement strand
ACCTGGGTGGCTCAGTCGTTAAGCGTCTGCCTTCGGCTCAGGTCATGATCCCAGGGTCCTGGGATCGAGCCCCGCATCGGGCTCCCTGCTCCGCGGGAAGCCTGCGTCTCTCTCTCTCCCACTCCCCCTGCTTGTGTTCCCTCTCTCACTGTGTCTCTCTCTGTCAAATAAATAAATAAAATCTTTAAAAAAAAAAAAAAAGAATCTAAGTTACATATTTAAAACAATAGAATGCTTAAAAAAAAAACCTTAAGAATATGTAAAAATAAGCCAGTTTCCTCTGAAATACTGCATTATTTCCTTTA
>NW_027746521.1:0-305 GCF_054177405.1 Leptonychotes weddellii | reverse complement strand
GTGGCACTCTGGATGGGAAAAGCTGTCCCCTTCAGCTCACCTGCCTGTCCATGGCTGGACGCCCAGGGCTGGGTGGTACCTCCCAGGGGTGGTCCTGAGAAGCAGCGGGATTGGGGGTGGGGATCGGATAGGGCCCTCTGGCCGGACCCTGGGCCCAGCCTGGGAGGAGGCAGAGATGTCCTGGGACCCTGGTGGATCAGAAGCCGAGCCCCATGGCCCACGCGGACTCTGCCCCAGATGGTCACACCCGGTCACTGAGGGCTGATGGGGCAGGACAGACCGGGACCACTTGGTGCAGGCCACTG
>NW_027746520.1:0-305 GCF_054177405.1 Leptonychotes weddellii | reverse complement strand
AAACTGTTGGGACTACATCAAAATAAAAAGCTTCTGTGTAGCAAAGGAAACAATCAACAAAACTAAAAGACAACCTACAGAATGGGAGAAGATACTTGCACATGATATATCTAATAAAGGGTAAGTATCCAAATATAAAAAGTACATATACATCAACACCAAAAAAGAACATATAAATCAACACACACACACACACACACAAAAAACCAATAATCCAATTTTTAAATGGGCAGAAGACCTGAATGGACATTTCTCCAAAGAAGGCCAAAGACACATGAAAAGATTCTCAACATCACTAATCATAA
>NW_027746519.1:0-305 GCF_054177405.1 Leptonychotes weddellii | reverse complement strand
GCTCTGGGCAGGATCCAGAGCTGGAAAAGTCTGCAATGTTTTATTGTCTTTACTGAGCTCAGAAGACAGAAGGCCTTGGGTGCCAATCCCATGGGAGGGTTCCTACCCCCCATAGAGTCTTCCCTGAGTGTAAAGCTCTGATGGGGAGTCCTTTCTGGAGAGTAGGCCTACCAGGGCAGGGAGATGCCAGGCTTCACCTACCTCCCCACGGCCAGGCCCTGGCCTTCACCTTCGTCTGCTGTCAGCCGGGACAGTGAGGCCTGGGGCTGCAGAGGGTCAGTGAGCACAGGGCCCCGCTCCCTCTG
>NW_027746518.1:0-305 GCF_054177405.1 Leptonychotes weddellii | reverse complement strand
TTCTATCATGTGAGGAAACAAAAGTTGCTTGTGTTCTTCTTTTACCAAGTAACGTTGCTAGGCTAAATCCATTTCACCATCTGTACCTCATTTTCTTGGATTGGGTTTAGTGGGCACCCGGGGTTGAGAGAATTAGCGGCCAGTTCTTTAGGGGTTTTCATTCTTCTCCACCTCTGAGCCAATCCAGAGCCCCCATGCCCCCCCAACCACTTTTCTTTCCATCCTTCCACCCTCTTCTTCCTCCTTCCTTGCTTTTGTTTCTCTGTCTTCCTTTCTGCTCTAGTGACTCAAGCAGTTACCGAATA
>NW_027746517.1:0-4513 GCF_054177405.1 Leptonychotes weddellii | reverse complement strand
CCCCTCCCCTCTAGAACCCTGTTTGTTTTTCAGAGTCCATCATCTCTCATGGTTCGTCTACCCCTCCGATTTCCCCTGCTTCATTCGGACCATGTCTTTTTTTTATATAAATCTTTACTCTCATTAGTAGCATTTCTTTGCTGTTAGGTACTCAACAAAAATTTATTACAATTATATATAACATAAATCAATTAATTTTGTCTTCATTATTTTAAGAATCTATCATAGACTAGTCTGAAATTTCCTTTTGCTAAGGAAATAAAAAAGGGAAATAATTCAGGGAGGTGTTAAATGTAAAAAAAATGCTGTTCTGTCATCTTCACCTTTTTAAGCACAACCATTTATTTACAACTGAAATAGTTTACATGTTCTTCTCATTAATGAAAACAGATTCCCTCAGAACCTCCACTGGAAAAAAAAGTGTATTTTATTTTAATACATGATGGTTAAAAAATTGAGGGGGGTAATCAATTCTCTTCTCCCCAATTAAACCAGGACTCTTTAAAAATGACTATCAAACAACTAGATATTATTATTAAATGCCAGGTAATGCGGAGGGCAGATTGAGCATGAATTCTAAAGAACTTTATCCAATTCGGGTTCTACTTCTGACAAAGTAACATAACTATGAGCAAGTCCTTTCATTTCTCTTGATTTCCATTTCTTTATATGAGGAAGTGACTGAACTCTAGAATCTTCTAGAATCTTAACTTGCATATACTTGAGGGTGAGCATTATATTGATGTCATGGAGAAAAAAGCCAGGATTTTAAAAAATTTGTGGGGATTTGCTTTTTCCTGAATTTGATTAACTTCTCATATTTCAAACTTGGTTAAGGTTTATTCAGGCCTTAAAGTATAATACAAACTTTTTATATGGGTGGCCTGTCTCAGGAGAAAATCCTCCCTCACAGAGTAGCAGAGTTCTCTTTGTTCAGGCAACTCTGGGCACATTACCCTAAGTTCTTACTTTCAACTGCATCTTTAATGCCACATCCAGGACCCTCTCATTCTGACTCCAAGCCATTTTCCTACCCCTTGCATTTCACTGCATACCTGCACTCGACCTCCTTGCAAATGCATTGCTCCACTTTTTTCTCTGGAGATGCTCTTCACTTGGCTGCTTCTCATGCAGTGCTCCTGCTGTGCTCCCCACCTAACTCTGCTCCCATCACTACCCCCCATTCATGCTCATTTTTGGGTTAAAGCCTACTTTAATACCTAGAATTATCTCGGAAGACTTCCACATTTTCAACACCTCTGTGCTCCTACTGCTTCCCTTACTGAGGATGTGTGTCTGTATATATGGAGCAAACATGATAAAGTCACATGTTGTTTTTCTCCTACCTTCAGAATAATTAACGTTGGGTCAGTAACAGGTGATTTCATGAGCTTCTTTACCATACTAACTGCTTAACTGCATTTTCAAAAGATCGTGTGTGTTTAAACATATGTAATTGTTATAATGTTTAAGAAATATTCAATAGTTAAATAGCTATTTCACAAAAAAACCCCTGAGAATTTAATAGTTTAATACAAAATATTTGGTTAGTTAGTAGTTAATAATGTGACCAGTTTCTATTATTCTTCCTTTTACAGTGTGTATGGAAATTACATCACTATTTTGGCCTTCATTGGTAGCATACAAATGCACATTTACCCACTCAAGTGTTTTATTATTTTTGAATTTTGAAGAATACATGATTACTTTTCTCTCCCCGTACTTTACCCCCAACAGGCTGCTGTGATTGTCAACAGCAGCAGGAACCACTTTGAAGGTTTGATTAAAGCAGATGAAGATGCTTAAAGATGTCTGTTTGCTGAAAGTATCTGGTAACAAACAGGAATATATGTGAGTAAATCTAGTGCATTATTCTGATTTTTAAAATAAATGTCTTAAAATGCCTGATTGGTTGTAAAAGGTTTTGTTTTTGTCTTGGCATGGTTTTGTCCTGATGTATTTTGAAGTTAAAATGGTAATAGCAAATTTAGAGATAATTTTTAAACCTTAATCTTTACTTTTCACAATTGAAATAAAAATTGGCTTAATTTAGGTATCAGATTTGAAATCTTTATATTAGCAAAAAAAAAAGAATGCTCATGCCTTGTCACTATAAATTTATTAATTTAAAATAAATCCATCTCTGCTAGTGATCCAGTTCTCCTATTAGTCCAGTTCTGCTGTGACTAAAAAGGATTGACAACTGATAATTACAGTGTTGGGCACAGTCACTGGCTGAGGATAGAGGAGGAAGAGAACAATGGAATGCCTTGAAACACTGGAGAGTCATTCTCTTCTTTTTTAATACCATATTCTACTTTGATTTCCATGAGACTATTTCCTTCTGTTGCTTACTATTTTTCAGTCTCTACTGGCCATTTCTTTGCTGCATCGTACTTAAATTTTGGTTCTCTGAGGTTCTGTTCTTGGCCCTCTTGTCACTTTTCACTGTCTCTAGGAAGAGTCAGGCAGTTCTGTGACTTCAGCTACTACACTTAAGCTGGTAATTCCCAAACATTCACCATTGCTCAGTAAATGATAGATGTTGCCATTATCTGTGTTTCTGGCCCTTACACAGTTCTTAGGCTTTAGTCAAGTTTTCTCAGTTGTCAACTATATACCTCTTCCAGGATGGCCACAGTCCTTGTGAGCTGACATTTCCCAATATTACAGAAAATACTGTACAAATTTTGTACAAATATTGTACAAACTTCTGTATAGTGTACAAAAGTATCTGTACAAAAACTATTGTACAAATCCTTCCTCCCTGCCTTTTAAAATCTGGTCCTGCTCCAGGATTCTCTGTTGCACTACAAACTCACTAATGCAGCCAAGAGAGCTCAGGACAGCCTTGACTTCTCATTTGTTTTTATTTTTGTTTTTTTTACTTATCATCCAAAATGCTTAAATCCATTTATAAAAAAGATGACTACAGATCAATGTCTCTTAGGAACGTAGATGCAAAAATTCATAAATGCTACTTCATACCCATTAGGATGGCTATTAACAACCACAACATCAACAACAGAAAATAACAAGCATTGGTGAGAAATGTGGAGAAATTGGAACCTTTGGGCATTGCTGGTGAGAATGCAAAATGTTGTAGCTACTATATAAAAAACAGTATAGGGTTTCCTCAAAATATTAAACATAACATTATCACATGACCCAGCAGTCCACTTCTAGGTACCTAGTCAAGGAACTGAAAGCAGGGACTTGGACAGATAGTTGTACACCAGTGTGTAGCAGCATTTTTCACATAGCCAAAAGGTGGAAACCCAAATGTCCATAGATGAAAGTATGAATGGATAAACAAAATGTGGTGTGTATATATATATATATATATATACACACACATACAATGGAATATTATTCTGCCTCAAAAAGCATTGGAATTCTGAGACATGATACAACATGGATGAATCTTGAAAACAATATGCCGAGTGAAATAAGACAGACACAAATGAACACATATTGTATGATCCTACTTATATGAGATAACTAGAATAACCAAATTCACAGAAACAGAAAGTACAATAGTGGTTACTATGGCCTGGAATAGGGGAGAATGAGAAGTCAGTGTCTAATGGGAACAGAGGTGGGGATGATGGAAAAGTTCTAGAGATGGATGGTGGTAGCAGGAGCTTAATCTTCACGTGCAGTGGTCTGATTTTTTAAGTTCCCTGTCCAGCAGCAGAGCAATACAGAGCAAGTAAAGCTACCTCTCCTAGACACAGACGTGGGACATTGGAAATATTTGGGAAGATGGGAGCAAAAGGCTTTCAGCCTATAATGGCCAAATGGTATGCCGCTGTTATCCAGGAGTAAAGGCCCTGAACCATAGGAGGAGGTTGGGGGACAAGTTCGATAGAAAACAGAAGTCATTTACTCTGTCTACAACCCTGCAGTCTCCATCAGAGTTTGGTTATACTGCTTGAGCTAATATAATTTCAACAGAGAATTGAAATCTCCATTAGTCCATGGGATGATCAAACAATTCCAGATGATAATAAGACCATATTATAATGCACAACTTCCTTTCACCATAAATGACACAGTGCCACGTAATCCACTTATTCTCTTGTTAAACAGTTATTGCATGTTGACTAAAAGTTCCATATCGTGCTAGGCACTGAGAATATTAAATATATGAGAGGAGTCCTTGCCTTCAAGAAGTTCATATTCTGGTAGGAAGAGAAATAGTAAACAATTGCATGACATGATAGATATATCATATGTCACAAACACTAAATATAACAGAGGTGTGTAAAAGGGAAGGGATAATCAATTCCACCTGGGTGGATAGTAGAGGAAGAGGACATCAGAGCTAGATCTTGCTAGATGTTTTTAAATCAAATGTTTATTTTTCTTCCATCATGAATATAAAGCATTAATTAAATTTGTAAAATAAAACTGAATTTTCAAAGATGAGTTTATCAGATAAAAATCTAACTTTTTAAAGAAATCAAATGATTCTTTTATTCATTCAGCGAGTATTTATTGCCTCAGCTCC
>NW_027746516.1:0-305 GCF_054177405.1 Leptonychotes weddellii | reverse complement strand
GTCATGGAGGGGATACTCCGAATCCAGCGGCACTGAAGCCAGACCGAGAGCCTGAGATAAACCCAGAAATGCATTTCCCATTTGTCCCCATGGCCTTGCTGACTTAGAAAATGCTCCTGGGGTGCCTGGGTGGCTCAGTTGGTTAAGCGACTGCCTTCGGCTCAGGTCATGATCCTGGAGTCCCGGGATCGAGTCCCATATCGGGCTCCTTGCTCAGCAGGGGGTCTGCTTCTCCCTCTGACCCTCCCCCCTCTCATGTGCTCTCTCTCTCTCATTCTCTCTCTCAAATAAATAAATAAAATCTT
>NW_027746515.1:0-305 GCF_054177405.1 Leptonychotes weddellii | reverse complement strand
TCAATCAGTTCCACTCTTGAGCTTTTCCATAAGTTATCAGAAAAGATGCTCTCTTTGCTTCTAGAACCATGAGCTTTAAAGAAAATATATATTGGAATGCTAGCACCTATCCAGCTACTGAATGGAAGAGATCTGTGTAGGACTGAAGTCAGTAAGAGATAAACTCTTTTTTTTTAATTATTTAAAATTTTTTTTTTTTTTTAAAGATTTTATTTATTTATTTGAGAGAGCGAGAATGAGAGAGAGTACATGAGAGGGGGGAGGGTCAGAGGGAGAAGCAGGCTCCTCGCTGAGCAGGGAGCCCG
>NW_027746514.1:0-305 GCF_054177405.1 Leptonychotes weddellii | reverse complement strand
TCAATCAGTTCCACTCTTGAGCTTTTCCATAAGTTATCAGAAAAGATGCTCTCTTTGCTTCTAGAACCATGAGCTTTAAAGAAAATATATATTGGAATGCTAGCATCTATCCAGCTACTGAATGGAAGAGATCTGTGTAGGACTGAAGTCAGTAAGAGATAAACTCTTTTTTTTTAATTATTTAAAATTTTTTTTTTTTAAAGATTTTATTTATTTATTTGAGAGAGCGAGAATGAGAGAGAGTACATGAGAGGGGGGAGGGTCAGAGGGAGAAGCAGGCTCCTCGCTGAGCAGGGAGCCCGATG
>NW_027746513.1:0-305 GCF_054177405.1 Leptonychotes weddellii | reverse complement strand
TTATGCACAAACAATGAATCATGGAACACTACATCTAAAACTAATGATGTAATGTATGGGGATTAACATAAGAATTAAAAAAAAAAAGAAGAAGTATTGAGGAAACAATACATAGATTGTGAGATACAGATTGTCAAAGGGTCTTAAATTCCTGGACAAGGTTTTGGGACTGGATCCAATCAGAGGGGTGTTTAACAGAGGGCTAGAGTGGGAATATTTGTATTTGAGATGACTCTGGCGCTGGCCAGGGCAGACACTGGGAGTGTCAGTGAAACCCTGGGTCAGAAGCTGACAGCTCGAGTCTG
>NW_027746512.1:0-305 GCF_054177405.1 Leptonychotes weddellii | reverse complement strand
CTGCCCCCGGCTTCTTAGCCCCGGACCCGTGCCCTTCGCAGGCTCTCCCTCAACGGGGGTCTACTCGCCCCACTGAGCCTGGGCCTCGCGTGCCCCTGTCCCCGTTCCTCCACCACAACAGTGCGCACGCACCCACGCGGGCCCACGGAGCCGCCTGGCCTGCCGCTCAGGGGCTGACCCCAGACACCCCTGGGGCTGCGGCGGCTTTGCGCAGCATCGTGTGCAAGGAATCGGCACATACTCTTCTCCCAGCCCGAGTACATCCAGGAGACAGGGCACACACGTCGTCTCTTTCGACCACACGA
>NW_027746511.1:0-305 GCF_054177405.1 Leptonychotes weddellii | reverse complement strand
CATGGACTGGAGGCAATCTGATATTTCAATTTTATATGTCAAATACTTCTATTATTTTTTAAAAGATTCTATTTATTTATTTAAGAGAGAGCACAAGCAGGGGGAGTGGGAGAGGGAGAAGCAGGCTCCCCACTGAGCAAGAAGACCAACGTGGTGCTCGATCCCAGGACCCTGGGATCATGACCTCAGCTGAAGGCAGATGCTTAACTGACTGAGCCACCCAGGCAACCCAAATACTTTTATTCTTAAAGGGAGATAAAACTAAAATAAATAAAGCACATGGCAATGCATAAAGAAGTAAGAAA
>NW_027746510.1:0-305 GCF_054177405.1 Leptonychotes weddellii | reverse complement strand
CGGTGTAGGATCCCCACTGCCAGGCACCCTCCCGCTGCCATTCATCCTCCGATACCTGCCCGCGGAATCACGGCTCTCCACTTCGTACCTCACAACCAACCGCCTGTGATATTCTGTTTGTAGAGATCCAGATCTTCTTACATCTCAGGCTGGTTTTGTGGGTGCTCAGAGTGGTCTGGTAGTTATCCAGCTCAATTCCGGGGTCCAGTTGAAATAGGGTCCCCTACTCCTCTGTCATCTTTCCCCCCTTTAACCCTTCATTTGTTATATGTGTTGCAGATATTTTCTCCCAGCCTATGGCATGT
>NW_027746509.1:0-305 GCF_054177405.1 Leptonychotes weddellii | reverse complement strand
CTGAAGGTAAAAGTAGTCAGCAAAGTGCAAGGCATGTGGAATTACTGGTGTACATTCCTTCCTTCATTCACATATCTACTGAGCACGTGCTATGTCAGGGAGGCTGTGTGTGAGAAAAGAGACAAAGCGCCTATCCTCATGGAGTCTGTTATTTCAGTCAATGTTATATGTTTTTTTAAAAATTTTTTATTTTTATTTTTAAAGATTTTTATTTATTTATTTGACAGAGAGAGATAGCGAGAGCAGGAACACAAGCAGGGGGAGTGGGGGAGGGAGAAGCAGGCTTCCTGCCGAGCAGGGAGCCC
>NW_027746508.1:0-305 GCF_054177405.1 Leptonychotes weddellii | reverse complement strand
CATGGGTCCTAATTATTGCACTCCTTCTAGACCCCAGGTTGAAAAAGGAAAAAACATCTGCAAATATGCTGGTTTCATTGTCTGGTTAAGAAAGAGAGGGGAGGAGGAGAGAACATGGCAAAGAATTCACCCTCTCTCCAAAAGTGTCTCCATAACTGACACATTTCTGTCACTCATATTTCATTGGCCAAAAAGAGACATGGGGCCAAGGCCTTTCTTCATAGGGATAGAGAAATGTGGTATCAAGGGATAGGAAATGGATAGTGGTGAACACTGACAAAGCCTACCACAAATATTCTCCAGTG
>NW_027746507.1:0-305 GCF_054177405.1 Leptonychotes weddellii | reverse complement strand
GGAGGGGGGCAGGCAAAGGCCGCAGAGGTCCCCGACCTCCTTGTTGATGCAGAAACCCTTGCTTCCGTGGTCCAAGCCTTGAGGTAGGCAGGTGGTGTGCTGACTACCTCGCTGGGGCCTCTGCAGGCAAATGGCCTGTCCAGCATGTTGACGAGGGGCACCTGTTGGTCCTCTCCAGAGTGGGCCTCGGAGCAGCTTAGCCAGGGGGGCTGCGGTGTGGTGGGTCCTTCCAGCTGCCGGGCTTCACCCCCCAGGGACACGGCCTGCCACCGTACCTGCTGCCTTCAGCACCCTCTCCCAGAAGT
>NW_027746506.1:0-4513 GCF_054177405.1 Leptonychotes weddellii | reverse complement strand
CACTCTGGAAAACAGTATGGAGGTTCCTCAAAATTTGAAAATAGAACTACCCTATGATTCAGCAATTGCACTACTGGGTATTTACCCCAAAGATACAAATGTAGTGATCCAAAAGGGTACATGCACCCCGATGTTTATAGCAGCAATGTCCACAATAGCCAAACTATGGAAAGAGCCAAGATGTCCATCAATAGATGAATGAATAAAGAAGAAGTGGTATATATATACAATGGAATATTATGCAGCCTTCAAAAGGAATGAAATCTTGCCATTTGCAATGACATGGATGGAACTGGAGAGTATTATGCTGAACAAAATAATCAAAGAAAGACAAGTGTCATATGGTATCACTGATATGAGGAATTCTTAATCTCAGGAAACAAACTGAGGATTGCCTGAGCGGTGGGGGGTGGGAGGGATGGGGTGGTTGGGCAATGAACATTGGGGAGGATATGTGCTATGGTGAATGCTGTGAATTGTGTAAGACTGATGAATCACAGACCTTTACCTCTGAAACAAGATAGTAGGAAGGGAAAAATGAAGGCAGAAATCAGAGGGGGGACACAAACCATGAGAGACTATGGACTCTGAGAAACAAACTGAGGGTTCTAGAGGGGAGGGGGATGGGCGGATGGGTTAGCCTGGTGATGGGTATTAAGGAGGGCATGTATTGCATGGAGCACTGGGTGTTATATGCAAACAATGAATCATGAAACACTACATCAAAAACTGATGATGTAATGTATGGTGACTAACATAACATAATAAAATTTTTTAAAAATAAATTAAAAAATGTAAAAATAAGGTTCTTAAAGGATTTCAGTGACCACAAAAACTTTCTATGATATTGAGATAAAAAAAAATGCAAGATACAAAATATAGCAGCAATATGATCTCAATTATATATAAAATATGAATGGAGAAAAACTGAGAAGTAGCATACCAGAATATGCTAATAGTGGCTCTCATTCTGTTTTGGTCATGGATGAATTCTGTTGTCATATTTAGGTTTTTGTATACGTTTTCCACAATAAATATCCATTACTTTACTAATTAGAACAAAACATTTGACATTTTTGGATTGTTGAAAAGTTTGGTTGGAAATTACAGTACATCTGGTATTATAATTTGAGAGCATATTTTGTTCTTACCTCCAGAATGAGGATGGGATTTTAATATTCTTTTATACACTCCAAACACTCCAGACTTACCTCCTTTATAAAATGACTCTTCACTCTGTGCTGTGACTTTGGATATCCTAACCACTGAAGCAAATTTATGTTATCAATATGCATCATTTATTCACACCTTCATTTATTCAACCAATACTTACTAATTACCAACTACCCATTGTTCTTCAACAGACAATGTCTTTCCCCTCAAGAGGTGTCCTTACCTTAGTGGAAAAGGCAGAAAATTAACAAAAGAACAAATTAATTTCAAAATGTATGGTGTAATAGAATAGAGATGAACAGAGTGGTTCGATAGAATGCTATGCACAGGGGTGGTTATGATAATTGGTATAGTGTGATTTGTCAAGGCCTCTGCAGTGGATGCTCCCACCCCCCTCTAGGACCTGAGCTCTCATTTCCCCAGCTGTGTGGATGTTCTGCATGGGCTCATACCTCAGTCATTCTAGCTGAAGGGAGCTGCCTCACCCATATTTTCTCCCCCTTCCCAGGGGCATCCTGCATCCAAAGCCTGACTGATGTAGGGTGCAGAGGCCTAAACCCCTTGCCTTCATATGGGACAATTCTGAAGGGCCATTGTGGCTTTAGAGCATCCTGGGTGATTGGTTGTGGCCTCTGTCAAGACTGTTTCATAGCTCAGGTTTTCCCTCTGTCCAGTTTTGTTTGTGTCACCCTTTCACAGGTATTATTCCCAAACGCATTCCCCAATCAACATTCTGTACATGCACCTGTATGTCAGAAACTACTGCCCAAGGAACATGGCTATAAACAGCCTCTCCTCAGACAGAATACATGATTTGAAATCTGAAAGATGAGAAGGAGCCAGCTATGTGCAAGGCCAGGGAGAGAAGAAAGGCAAAAATTCTTGAAGCAGAGGGGGAGCTTTCAAATTTCAAGGAAAAGAAAGGAAGTCAATATAGCTACCTTGCCCAAATTTATACAGCCAGACAGTAGTGGAATTGGGATTCAAACCTGGGCGTGTCTCACACTGAAGTCTGTCTTTCTGACACATTATGAGCTTCCCCCAGATAATATGGGTCTTTGTTGTGTGAAATACAAGTATTCTATTTTATTCATGAAGCATTAGCTCTGCCATTATAATCACCAAGTTGTAATTTCTTTGAATAGGATCCTCAGATAACTCTGAATAAGAATAACTTTATTCTTAAAGTATCATTACTGTAAGTATCTTAGTAGTTTAATTATATCCAATTAAGTGTTCTTTCATTTTATCTGCATGTATCCGTAGGAAGCATTTGAAAATCATGAACACACCATTAATTCTACCTGCACACTTTTTGAATACAGTTATATGTAGATAATAACTATATTAGGTCCTTGCTTTAGTCATGCTATTAATTCAAAAATTAACCCGTTTTATTTTCTCACCCTTGAAAATACATTTCATAAATGTTTTCATGGTGCAACTGCAATAACTAAGCAAATTTGCTTTCAGCAATCATCAAAGGTCAGTTGTCTGGATTTAACAATATGGTATGATGAACCCCACTGTATTTTGAGTTCTAAGAGTTCTGTCTGCCTTCAGAGGCCTAGTACACTCCATCTGAATTTAGTTCATTCATTCACCCATTCATCAAACATTTCATCTATTGCACAATACTAATTTGACACATTCTATATGCCAGGCATTGTGCTGATCACTTGGAATATACTGTGAAATTCTCTTCTCTTGAGAAATTAAAATTGAATGGGGGGGCAGGAGGATTTATCACAGAAGCACACCAGTAAATGCAGCATTACAAAGTGAGTGCTTTGAAGGAACAGAACATAGTTCTGTGAGCTCTCATCACAAGGAACCTTAATTCTGGACCAGAAATGAAGGGAGTAAAGGGAAACAGAATATGCCACCCCACTTTGGCATGTTGATTATTTTGAATTAAATTTATTTAAAGAAAAAAAAACAGCCAATGCAAGAAAAACACTCTGGTCCTCCTCCTTCCCCTTGAAAGCAAGAAGTAAATCTCCATGTGAAAGGTACCCTCCCTGTACCAGTAGGGTAAAAGGCATACTTATCACCAGAGGTAGGGAAATCAGGGCCAAGAAAGCTATATAAACAAACCTGTTATTTCACTAATTTATTACCTCAAGCCTAAAACCTTTGTCTTGTCAGTTCTTCACAAATTTATTTGGGGGGGTTTGTTTTCTTTTGTTTTGTTTTTCTTGTCTAAAAGGTGTAAATGCTGCCTGCTTTGTGACCAAAGTTTCTTTGAGTTTCATATCTCTTATGGGTTCCCATACATACAAAATTAAATTTGTTTTCTCTGATAAGTTGTCTCTGTTAATTTACTTATAAGACCAGCCAAAGAACCTAAAAGGGAAGAAGAAATTTTCCCCCCCTATAGGAGACAAGAGGCAATGAAGGTTGTATGGATTGGAGTGAGGTGGGATCAGAGAAAGTTTCTCCTGAAAGTAAAATGTGAGCTGAGATCCTAGCTGATGGAGACCAAAATGGGAAAACTCTCTTTGTCAGGAGGGCCTAAGGCATAATCAAGGATCTGAAAGTCAATATGCCTGAGCTTTGAAAAAATGAGCAAAGAGGAAAATGAAGGTGGAGAAACAGGCAGGAATAAGAAAATGGGGAATTTATAATTCATATTGAGGGTTTTAATTTTAATTTTTTGTAATAGCAATGAAAAGCCAAATTCCTCAACTGGAAAGTGTCATGTTAGATTATGCATTGACAAAGGCAAGTAGATCCCTTCCTTATCCACAAGGGCTCACAGTCCAGTGGGTAATGGGTGATTAAATAATAATCATGGCACAGAACTCTAAGTACTATTATAGAAACAAGTAAAAGGTGCAGTGGGAATGCTGTGGAGGCCACCTAACTCATATGGGAAGATCATGACAGGCTTGGCAGAAGTATCGCCTGAACTGAGTCTCAAGTGTACACATCTAAAATTGTCCAGATCCCAATTCCAGTTCATGTAGGGGAGGAGGTTCCCCACAACAGTAAGCAATTCTTGGGATAACACCTGAGTGTCCCACAATTTAACTCAATCCTGACTCTATCTACCCAGAGATAGCATCAGAACCCATGGGAGGTTCCCCACAACACTAAGCAATTCTTCGGATAACACTTGAGAGTCCTACAGTTTAACTCAATCCTGACTCTACTGACCCAGAGATAGCATCAGATCCCATGGTTAAAAGTTCAGTCCCACAAGACTGCAGCACTCCCCTCCCCCAATTCAGACACCAGTCCTGAACCCAGGTTGTAACCTGTACTTCTGATGGGCCAACTACAAATTAGAAATTCTAACAACCCCTTGGGACTCAGGGATTCTAACAGCAAGTCCAGG
>NW_027746505.1:0-305 GCF_054177405.1 Leptonychotes weddellii | reverse complement strand
CATCTGTTTTTGTTGTACTACTTGAAATAATCATGATGACTCTTAAGTGGAATGATCTTTACACTAGTTGACTAAGATCTCCTTTGTGTGTGTGTGCGCGCGCATGTGCGCACGCATACGTGTACACTTTGGATTCCACTTACTAAATATTTTGTGGAAAACGCTGGGTCTGTATAGATTACTATTTTGTAATCTATAGATTACTGTTAGCATAGTGTCTGTAAGTGTTTGGCAGCTGAAATTCTACTTCCTTCTGTGGAACAATCCTTCTGACCTTCCTCCATGTTATTACTTCATCGCCCTGT
>NW_027746504.1:0-305 GCF_054177405.1 Leptonychotes weddellii | reverse complement strand
AATTAGGGCGCCTGTGTGGCTCAGTCGTTAAGCGTCTGCCTTCGGCTCAGGTCATGATCCCAGGGTCCTGGGATCGAGTCCCACATCGGGCTTCCTGCTCTGCGGGAAGCCTGCTTCTCCCTCTCCCACTCCCCCTGCTTGTGTTCCTGCTCTCGCTATGTCTCTCTCTGTTAAATACATAAAATCTTTAAAAAAAAAAATTAATTAAAAAAACCAAAACTACCAAAATAATTTGCAGAGCAACTATACCATGTAAGCTCCCAGAAGCATTGTATGAGAAATCCACTTTCTCTGCATCCTTCCAC
>NW_027746503.1:0-305 GCF_054177405.1 Leptonychotes weddellii | reverse complement strand
GTTTTTTCTTTTAACTGATGTCTAAATGAGGTGATGTGTGTAAAGCATTTTGCACTGTGTCTGGTACATAAGAATTGTTTAAGACAAATATTAGCTATAACTATCATTAGAAAGCCTAGATTAAGAAGGCCGCTTGGAAGAGAAGGAAAAAATAATAAATTATATCAATACCACACCACTCATGAGAAAACTGACCTCTCTTTGTGGATAGTACTTTAAAACTGTCAGTCCGGGGGCACTGCCATATTGGTCAGGGGCACAGGCTCTGTGTGGGTTCGTAGGGAGTGGCCAGGCTTCATCCTCCC
>NW_027746502.1:0-305 GCF_054177405.1 Leptonychotes weddellii | reverse complement strand
AGCAGAGAGATTGCAGTCTGTTCTTCAGTGAGCTCTCCAGTCCACACTATCTCCGTTTCTGACTGTGTTGCTATAAACTGCAGCGTCCTGGGTTGTGCACCCCTCAGAAGTGCTCCCAATCCTCGCCTCCAGGTCGGGGCATGGGGCACGTCTCTGCCCTTCCTGCTTCTAAAACTGCCAGCTGTCCCCAGTTCGCATGTACAGACCGGCCGCTCTAGGTTTCAGTCTGGGGGGCTGCCCTAAAGTCCTTTCTCTACCACTACCGGTCTGCAAGTCTGTGCCCCTTCCCCAGCGCAGGAGGCTAT
>NW_027746501.1:0-305 GCF_054177405.1 Leptonychotes weddellii | reverse complement strand
GTACCGTTTGGTTGTTGGTAGTGACCTGTCCTTATCGTTTTGAACATAATGAGCGCTGGGTGGCAAAGCTCCTCCCAGATGCCCCTCCCGGCCCCCCCGCCCCGGTCCCTCCCCGCTGACCTCTGCTTCTCCTTGCCCGCGCAGAGCTCAGGGCGATTGTGACCCCGAGGTGCCTGGGTCGGAGGCCCCCCGCTGCTGCCGCCAGGAGATGTACATCGACCTGCAGGGGATGAAGTGGGCTGAGAACTGGGTCCTGGAGCCCCCCGGCTTCCTGGCCTACGAGTGCGTGGGCGCCTGCCGGCAGC
>NW_027746500.1:0-305 GCF_054177405.1 Leptonychotes weddellii | reverse complement strand
AGAGGGAGAGGGAGAGCTGGGGCGCAGAGCTTGGGAACACACAGAGGCTTTGTCTGAGTGGCCGGCAGCTCAGCTGGTATCATAATCCTCTGTTTACCATTGAAAGCTGGGCACTGTGTAGTTAAAAATGTATAAGATCAAGGTCAAAGTCTTGGACGAGACAGATTTGCTCTGAAAGTGAAGATTGAAGGACAAACGAGAAACCATTTAGGTTTATTTCTCTCAGGTTTGATCAATTCATTGGTAAATACCATCTTACAATAATTAAATGGTCTTACCGCTACTTATAAAACTCCCCTCTCCCC
>NW_027746499.1:0-305 GCF_054177405.1 Leptonychotes weddellii | reverse complement strand
AGGTGCTAGAAAGATCACATGGCAGAGCGTGCAGACCCAGAATCCTGTTGGAAGGAGGAAGTAGAGTTTGGACAACCATCTGCCCTAGTGAGCTTTTAATCACTTTTAAAGACGTACCCCTAAGGCTGGAGCCCAGAATGCCACCTGGGAATTTGACTTCTGTGTGTAAGCACCGCTGTGTGGGTGCTTGGAGCAGTGGTGGTAGAGACTATATGGTTTCCTTGGCTGATCCTGTCCTGGGAGGTTGGTTGGCTCGTTACTCGATATGTCCAGACAAGCTAATCTGATGGCTGACATTTTTTTTT
>NW_027746498.1:0-305 GCF_054177405.1 Leptonychotes weddellii | reverse complement strand
ATTACGTATTTGCGAATTACTTAGGGTTTTCTATATATACATAAAGTCATGTCATCCACAAATAGAAGTTTTATTTCTTCCCTTCCAATACCAATGCCTTTTGATCCTTTTTCTAGCCTAATTACACAGGCTAGTACCTTCAATACCATATTGAATAGAAGTGGTGAGAACTTAGGGGAAAGCTTTCACTTCTTTATTTTTTTATTTATTTATTTTTTATTCTTATGTTAATCCCCATACATTACATCATTAGTTCTAGATGAAGTGTTCCATGATTCATTGTTTGTGCATAACATCCAGTGCTC
>NW_027746497.1:0-305 GCF_054177405.1 Leptonychotes weddellii | reverse complement strand
CTCATGTGCTCTCTCTCTCTCTCATTCTCTCTGTCTCAAATAAATAAATAAATAAAATCTTTATAAATAAATAAATAAATAATAATAAAATAAAAAATAAAAGAGACCTGAGGACAGAAACGGTGTCTGTTTTGCCACAAGGTCATTTGCCTTACCTGACATAGCACCCCGCACAGAGTAGGTGTTTGTAGCGGACATCGAGAAAGGATACCCACTCAGCCATTCCCATTCCCTTCTTCCCCCATTTGAGGAGGGTCCATGCAACTCAGGAGAGGCTCACCAATCTCATCTCCTCAAAGGTTATC
>NW_027746496.1:0-305 GCF_054177405.1 Leptonychotes weddellii | reverse complement strand
CCATGGGTGCCTCCCCAGGACAGTCAGCCCTCCCGGGACTCTGTAGTGGCCTCCGTGCGCTAATTTTCCCTGCAGTTTGCAGAGTGGAGCCATTTGCTTAATCCATCACAAACTGCAGGCTCCTGGAAGGCAGGGAGCAAGGGGACGCTACTGTGACCACCCCCTCCCCCAGCACCAGTGCAGAGCTCGGGAAGACCCCATGTGGCCATGCGCTCTGACGGTTCTCTGGTGAGCAAGTGCGGTGTGCCAGGCACCCCCAGGCATGTGAGTCCATAAGGCACTGCACGCGCTCTTGCAGAAGGAGG
>NW_027746495.1:0-4514 GCF_054177405.1 Leptonychotes weddellii | reverse complement strand
TATTTGGGGAATTTGAAAATGCAGGGAGGAAGCTCTTGAGTGTTTCAACTCGAGGATTCTGGAAATCCTCCTGGATTTCATGTCTGGAGGAATTAATAGAAAATCCCACAGATTTTGGCTTCAAAGGCTTTGACTTTGCTTTTGATTGTGAGGGGTTTACTTCTTGTACTGCTGGAGGAAGAGAATGCTAATTTGCTGACATGAGGGTCAAGGGTTTAAGTCAGTGCTTTTAGTTTTACTTTGGTGACTCTTTTAGATCTCAGGGTCATGATTTTGAAGGTGAAATTTAACAAATAAACAGGAATCACAGGAGAAAATAGATTGAGTTGATTGGTTTTCATCTTGATTTTTACTTCTGATTAATTTTAAATCTAGGCATAATGATGATGCTGCCAAGAAAATAGTTTTAGGGACCATTTAATTTTGCATTAGGATGATATTGTGCCTGATTTTTTAATTTAAAATTTAGTATCTAGACATGAGTATTCAGATGCTACTCTGCAATTGCCAGAACTGTCCAGAGGACCAAAGTGTACTTCTTCTTCCGAAAGACATTGTTACTTAAAACAAAAACTGGACATCTGTCTGCTACAGTGATGGATATGTCAGAGTGGAGGAATTATCTTAACAGAGGGAGCCATTCAAACTTTTGGTGTTTTGACTAAAGAAAATGACCTTCAGTAATGCATAAGGCACCTCTCAAAATGCTCTGTAATGGTTACTTCTAAATGTTACTTGAAAGTGACAAATTAAATGGTGTTTCCTGCTATAATGGAGCGTTAAGCAGGGTGGTAGATGACTGTAGAGTTCATTCTGAAAGACCTGAGTTCAAGTTTTGCTACTTGCAGTCTTTCTGTATTTCCTTGTAACCCCCAATTTTCTTATATCTGCTAAGGGAGCATATACATAGTTAAAAAATGTCAAGGTGTGTGATACTTAGTGTGGGACCATTATTATTGCTGTTGTTGTTGCTTAAAATAATGGAAATGACAAGTTGGCTGTTGATGGAGGGGGCAAGGACCTTTGGGAAAGGGAGGTGGGCTAAGTGTGGAGTCAAAGGTTTTTAAGCAGTGAGACACAAACTCTATTGATCCAGCAGATACTGACTCGGGTCCTTTATGGTAGTCACTGTGCTAGGTGCTTTTTTTCTTTTCTCTTTTTTCTTTTTTTTTTAAAGATTTTATTTAAGAGTGTGAGTGCATGTGTGTGTGAGTGGAGGGGAGGGGCTTGGGGGAGAGGGAGAGCGAGAATCTCAAGCAGACTCCCTGCTGAGCGTGGAGCCTGATGTAGGGCTTGGTCTCACGATCCTGAGCCAAAATCAAGAGTCGGATGCCCAACTCACTGAGCCACCCAGGTGCCCATGACACTGCTTTTTAAAAAGGTGACTCAAAGGATACCTGGGTGGCTCTATCAACCTAGGCGCCCATCCCATTTGCTATTTATTTATTTATTTTTAGAGATTTTTATTTATTTGACAGAGAGACAGTGAGAGAGGGAACACAAGCAGGGGGAGTGAGAGAGGGAGAAGCAGATCCCCCTGCTGAGCAGGGAGCCCAATGTGGGGCTCGATCCCAGGACCCTGAGATCATGACCTGAGCCGAAGGCAAATGCTTAATGACTGAGCCACCCAGGCGCCCCTTATTTATTTATTTTTAAAGATGTTATTTATTTGAGAGAGAGCCCAAGCAGGGAGAGCTGCAGAGGGAGAGGGAGAAACAGGCTCCCCACTGAGCAGGGAACCAGACTCAGGGTTTGATCCCTGGGCCCCAAGATCATGACCTGAGCCAAAAGGCAGATGCTTAACTGACTGAGCTACCCAGGTGCCCTCACATTTGTGTTTTAAAAAGGTGATTCAGGAGGCACCTGGGTGGGTCAGTTGGTTAAGTGACCAACAGGGAGTCTGCTTGAGATCCTCTCTCTGCCCCTCTCCCCCCTCAAAAAATAAATAAAAAGATGATTCAAGGCGTAGATACAGAGAGACTGGAAATAGGGTGAATCGATACTCTTGTATGGACCTGTCAAAGGTAATGAAGGTCTGGACAAAGAGTAGATGAGTGCAGAGACTGTTTGGAGCAAGAATGGACAGAAGGCAGATGAATTGGACTGAGGAAATGCTGCGGAGGGAAAAGAATGAATTATGAATAAATTAAAGATTTCTAGTGTTGACACTTGGGTAAATGATGACTTTATTAATGGAAAAGAGGGGACATAGGGGAGAATAGGAACAAGTTGGTAAGATAAGGAAAAGGAGACAGTTGTCTTTCCTGGGACTTATTTGAAACCTGAATTTTTTTTTTTTTTTTAAAATAATCATGGGCCTTTATTGCGCATCATTATTCTGACAGTTCAAATTAGGTCACACTATTTCTATTAAATTCTGGTGTGCTGGTGTAATACATTTGAAATAATGAATTTAATGTTGAATCTGCTGTCATGGAATAGTTATAGATAGTATGAGGAATGTGTATGAAGAGCATAGTTTTGGGTAGTTCTTGAAGGTTATAAATCACAACTCAATAAATATCTTTTAGGGGGGCCTGGGTGGCTCAGTGGGTTAAGTGTCTGACTTGATTTCAGCTCAGGTCATGATCTTAGGGTTGTAGGATCGAGCACTATGTAGGGCTCTGCGCTGAGCGTGGAACCTGCTTAAGATTCTCTCTCTCCCTCTCACCCTCTCTCTCTGTCTCATAAAAAAAAATTATGTATATATACTATATTATATAGATATCTTTTAGTTTTTCCAGTAAGTTTGCAGGCAACCTGCGAAACCATTTTTAGGCCACGGGTAGCAAGTGAACATCGTAAATTTAGATGATGCTCCTTTGAGGAGTTACATATTTTTCATTTAAATCACCCCAAGGTTGTGTTTGTATTAGAAATAAAAAAGTAGTCTTCTCCTGTAGAAATTCTGTTTTACCAGTGGGCAAAGAGTGCTTTTTGATTCTCAAAAGGATAGATTAAAATGATACGTCTCTTAAAATTTTCCGGGTTGGTACTTAACTACTTCCAAAAATTTTCATCCTACAGGACCATAGATTTAAAGGGTGGATGACCTTGGGAAGCAGCTTTGTCATAAATTGATAAATGCAATTTAAGGGGAAGATGAGTAGGAATAAAAATTGCAGCGTGGGAGGGGCGCCTGGGTGGCTCAGTTGGGTAAGCATCTGCCTTCTGCTCAGGTCATGATCCCAGGATGCTGGGATCGAGTCCCGCATCAGGCTCCCTGCTCAGCGGAGAGCCTGCTTCTCCCTCTCTCTCTGCCTGCCTCTCTGCCTACTTGTGTTATCTCTCTGTCAAATAAATAAAATCTTAAAAAAAAAAAGAAATGCAACCTGGGAGAGGGACTTTGGGCTGCATTGCTGTCACCAGATAACATTGCTAACCTCCAGTTATAGCCCTGAAGGGAAGCAATCATGGGACTTGTGGATTATGGATTGTGCAGTTTTTATCTGCAAATAAGATGCTGGGCTTCTCTGCACTTTTGGTTTCTAAGCGCTCCTACTGGGGCTGGCTTGTTGGTTCATTGTTACTTTACAATGACACAAAATAAGAGTGCCCACCCCCTGGTAGGTGAGTGATTCATTGCTTCTCTGAACAAAGGTTTGCTGGTGGAGCAGTCTGAGGTCTGTGGAGCTCTGTAGTGATTTGATGATGAAGCTTTTCAGCTTTTCCGTGATGAGGTTGTCGCCTGGGTACCATGGAAGATCTGTGGGCTAAGGAAAGTTAGTTGCAGTTAATTTTCAGTTTTTATTTTATTTATTTGTGTGTGTGTGTGTCTTTTTTAGACAAAGACAAGTTTCTATATTGCAGAAGTTTTCAGAGTGTTTAGGGTGAGTCTACAACTGGGAAATACAGTGGATGGCTTTTTATAGCATTATTTGACTTTTACTTTTTTTAGAGTCAGGATTTTTAATTTTTATTTTTACTGAGGTATCATTGACATGCAACATTATGTTTCGGGTGTACAACATAATGATTGGATATTTGCATTGATTGTGGAGTGATCACCATGATAGGTCTAGTCAGCATCCATCACTATAGTTACAGAATTTTTTTTCTTGTGGTGAGAACTTTTAGGATTTACTTTCTTAGCAACTTTGAAGTATGCCACACAGTATTAGGTCATGCTGTACATTGTATCCCCAGTATTAATTTTATAATTGGAAGTTTTGACCTCCTTTACCCATTTTGTCCTCCCTCGCCCCTCCACCTCTGACAAGCACACATCTGTATTCTGGTTTTAGGAGCTGGTTGGTTGGTTGGTTGGTTGGTTGGTTGGTTCTTAGATTCCACAGAGAAGTTATTTTCAGTTTCTCACTGGCCAGTGAAACACTGTTAAACTGCTTACCCAGCTTTCTGAAGATAAGGTGGGATTTAAGCTGAGGAATTCAGGAATGACCTTTGTGGATTTGGACCTTTTCTCTTTCTAAGAGGTTTTATAGACTGCAGTGTGCATAACATACATGGTTTAAAGTAGATTATACCTGTATATGTCTTTCCTTTTACTCTCTTCC
>NW_027746494.1:0-305 GCF_054177405.1 Leptonychotes weddellii | reverse complement strand
TGGTACTTCTTTGAGTCTGAGTAATAGTACAGGAGAGACCATGGAGGGCTCCCTGGCTTTTGTTGTTGCCAATGTATGTAGTAGCAGCCAATGCTGAACCCACTGGTCAGGGTGCAGGTGAGTCTGGCTGATGATCTCAGAGATGCAGAGAGGGAGGGAGGCTGGGTCAGGACAGGCTGGGACAGGGAACCTGCAAACACACACACTCATGGGTGATGGGTGCAGGACCATGATAAAATTTCTCAGGCTCTGATCCAGATGGGCTAATTCAGGCTGGGAGTCTTCCCTGTGTCTCTGAGGACTCT
>NW_027746493.1:0-305 GCF_054177405.1 Leptonychotes weddellii | reverse complement strand
AGCCTGGCCCACCTCAGCTGCTGAGAACACTTCCGTTGGCCGACACCTGGGCAGAATCAGCTCGCACGCGGCCTGTCTTATGAGAGCGTGTTGAATAGCTCTGTAACTGACCGAATACCGTACCCAAAGTGACCGACAGAATGGCTGCCAGTGTGTCTGTTGGTCGTTGAGCCTCGAGACCGGCAGCTGCCCACCATCGCGGGAGAGGATCGTACCACAGGATCGCCAGCCCAGGGAAAGATCCATATTCAAAATCTGAAGTGTGGGCTCTACTGGATGCTTTCACAGCGTTACAAGCTCAAAAA
>NW_027746492.1:0-305 GCF_054177405.1 Leptonychotes weddellii | reverse complement strand
GTCACTGTCCTGGGCGTTGGAAGAAAACAGTACATCTGAGTCATTTTTAGGAGTGTTTTCACTCCCTGGGACAACCCTGTAAGGAGGCAGGAGGGAGAGGAAGCTTCCTAACGCGACAGCGAGGAGACAGGCATGGGGAAGTTGGAAAGAGTGTTGTGGCCAAGAGCTTGGGTTTCTGTGGTCCCGCCGTCTGGGCCGCTCTTTACTAGCAGTATGACAACGGGGCACATTATGTGACCTTTCTGAGCTCAGCTGCCCCATCTCTAAGGGGGGATCACAGTAGTACTCACCGACCTAAAAGTTTG
>NW_027746491.1:0-305 GCF_054177405.1 Leptonychotes weddellii | reverse complement strand
AGTATATGTGGGCATGATCTCTGGAGTAGCCTTATTTTATTATAGATGTGAGTGCAACTGCTATTGGATTCAACTGGGCTTCAAATGCACATCTTAAGGACATACTTTGGCTTTAGTCTACATGTGTAAGGAGGGCAGTATGATTTATTTATTTATCTAACTATCTATTTATCTATCTATTTATTTATTTATTTATTTATTTAAATTTTATTATGTTATGTTAGTCACCATACAATACATCATTAGTTTTTGATGTGGTGATCCATGATCCATTGTTTTAGTATAACACCCAGTGCTCCATGCAG
>NW_027746490.1:0-305 GCF_054177405.1 Leptonychotes weddellii | reverse complement strand
ACCTCTGAAACAAATAATGCAATATATGTTAAGAAAAAAAAAAAGAAGAAGAAGGTAGCGGGAGGGGAAGAATGAAGTGGGGGAAATCAGAGGGGTAGACGAACCATGAGAGATGATGGACTCTGAAAAACAAACAGGGTTCTAGAGGGGAGGGGCGTGGGAGGATGGGTTAGCCTGGTGGTGGGTATTGAGGAGGGCACATTCTGCATGGAGCACTGGGTGTTATGCACAAACAATGAATCATGGAACACTTCATCTAAAACTAATGATGTAATGTATGGGGATTAACATAAGAATAAAAAAAA
>NW_027746489.1:0-305 GCF_054177405.1 Leptonychotes weddellii | reverse complement strand
AGAGTCCACCTTGACCCAAAAGGAGGAAGTCTAAGACTGTTCTATCATTCATAACAATCCTAGCCAGATAATGTCTCTGTTCCATGCTAAAGTTTACCCAGATTTGCTTGCAGCCTACTATGGGGAAAAAAAAGAAGGAGGAGGAGGAGGAGGAGAAGGAGAAGGAGGAGGAGGAGGAGAAGAGGAGGAGGAGGAGGAGAAGGAGAAGAAGAAGAAGAAAGAGGAAGAAGAAGAAGAAGAAGAAGAAGAAGAAGAAGAAGAAGAAGAAAAGAAGAAGAAAGAGGAAGAAGAAGAAGAAGAAAGAA
>NW_027746488.1:0-305 GCF_054177405.1 Leptonychotes weddellii | reverse complement strand
AATTAGGGCGCCTGTGTGGCTCAGTCGTTAAGCGTCTGCCTTCGGCTCAGGTCATGATCCCAGGGTCCTGGGATCGAGTCCCACATCGGGCTTCCTGCTCTGCGGAAAGCCTGCTTCTCCCTCTCCCACTCCCCCTGCTTGTGTTCCTGCTCTCGCTATGTCTCTCTCTGTTAAATACATAAAATCTTTAAAAAAAAAAATTAATTAAAAAAACCAAAACTACCAAAATAATTTGCAGAGCAACTATACCATGTAAGCTCCCAGAAGCATTGTATGAGAAATCCACTTTCTCTGCATCCTTCCAC
>NW_027746487.1:0-305 GCF_054177405.1 Leptonychotes weddellii | reverse complement strand
GTCACTGTCCTGGGCGTTGGAAGAAAACAGTACATCTGAGTCATTTTTAGGAGTGTTTTCACTCCCTGGGACAACCCTGTAAGGAGGCAGGAGGGAGAGGAAGCTCCCTAACGCGACAGCGAGGAGACAGGCATGGGGAAGTTGGAAAGAGTGTTGTGGCCAAGAGCTTGGGTTTCTGTGGTCCCGCCGTCTGGGCCGCTCTTTACTAGCAGTATGACAACGGGGCACATTATGTGACCTTTCTGAGCTCAGCTGCCCCATCTCTAAGGGGGGATCACAGTAGTACTCACCGACCTAAAAGTTTG
>NW_027746486.1:0-305 GCF_054177405.1 Leptonychotes weddellii | reverse complement strand
TTTTTCTCTGGCTTGCCTGCTGGTAAGCTACCTGAGTTCAGGGACTAAATCTATCATTTGGTCTATTACTTAGAATTTAGTCCGTATTCAATAAATGTATAGTAAATAAGGGGATTAATGAAATTTGTTATTAAAAGTATAGTTATTAACTCTATAGTTTGTATGGATATATAAATAATATATATAACATATATAAAACATATTTATATAAGGAGCTATGTAGAAATGTGTTTATGAATGTTATTAAATGAATAGTAAATAAAGGCAATAAGAATTTGTTTTTAAAATGAGCTTTTATTTTTTTT
>NW_027746485.1:0-305 GCF_054177405.1 Leptonychotes weddellii | reverse complement strand
AGATTAGGGATAAAATGAAATAGTTTCTTAGGGAATGGTATATGTCAGCTGTTGGAAATTGTTGTGAAGGAAGAAACCACCAGTAGATTATGCTTGGTCTGCTTAAACATCAAATGCACATGACTTCTGCATTCCATTACTTTTTTTTTTTTTTTTAAGATTTTATTTATTTATTTGAGAGAGAGAGAATGAGAGACAGCATGAGAGGGAAGAGGGTCAGAGGGAGAAGCAGACTCCCTGCCGAGCAGGGAGCCCGATGCGGGACTCGATCCCGGGACTCCAGGATCATGACCTGAGCCGAAGGC
>NW_027746484.1:0-4514 GCF_054177405.1 Leptonychotes weddellii | reverse complement strand
AGAACCAAGAACTTAGGTCAAAAGCTCCCCGTCTGAGCCTCACAATCCCCATGCCACTTGGGTGGGGAAAGTACATTTTCTGGTCCCTTTTAGTGGCTTATCAAGAGCGGGACAACTGAAGATAGGGTTTTAAAAATTTCAGTTGTGGAGGGAAAAGTACCTAGAAATAGCTCCTTTGGTGTCCAAGAAACCTCGAATTGGTTTCTACGTGTAGAATCATTTTAGGTGACCCGTGTACAAGGCTGGAATGGATTTTCCTCCCGACTATATAAGCACAGTGGTCAGCAATAGTCCCTAAAACAGTACAGGATGGCCTCTCTGAGCTGGGCATGGAGCTGGGAATAAAATGGCAAACAACAGAGTCCTGTCCCCTCTGAACTTCCAGGCTGAGTGCACAGGGAATTTCTGCTCTGGGGGCATCTACCCCAGTCCTGCCCCAGGCTCAGAACAGGTCATGACAGCATTTTAGGGCCATATTCAAATGAGCACACCATTAAACTGTGTGCATTTTTACTCCCGGACCGTAGAAATGCAGTTTACCCTGCTTATTCGTCCCAGTGTTAGATAAAAATCACATTTGGATGTCCCGGACATTGGCTTGGCGAGGAATGATGTTAGAATGCAGCCTCCGTGCGCAACAATGACAGGAAACCATCGCTTTACTGCTTACTAGTTAGTGGGGATGGTAAAGAATTCTCTTTTTGATTTTCCAAAAAGGCAAGTTAGTTCCATTTTTACTGAAGACCCCCCATCAGCTTGCGGATGCACTGCTAAATAAGACGGTGTGTGTCAGCAGGTGATTCTGAGGCACTGTATTTCTCCCCAGCCTCTGCACACCTGCTCTCCTCCCATAAGACCCTGGCTTCACGGTGCTAAGAAGATAAAGTGATAGGATGTGTGAGCCCACTGAGCACCGAGCCTGGTGTGCACACAGGGGCACTATGTTGGATGGCTTTGAGTGTAAATATCTGGGCCCCCTTTTCTCTTTCGATTTGAGAGCCTTCCGCGAAACCCTTGCCGGGAGCCCCAGGTTCGGAAGCAGCATGCCGTGTTTAAACCGTTTAAACACGGTTTAAAACCCGAGCTGCCCGCCAGGCTACAAGCAGCGCTGCCCCGAGAGCCCCCCTGTGCCCATCACAGATGCCCTGGGGGAGGGTCCAGGCTGTGTCCCCCTCCCCCTGCAGCCCTGCATTCCCCAGGCCCATCTGGAAGTGCTGCCCTGCAGGGAAGGTCCAGGGAACAGAGAGGGAGACTGAGTTGCCCTCAGCATCTTCTTTGTAAGTGCCAGAATGTGACTTTTTGGGAAGCCACAATGAAGTGCCCCTGCTTTATCATCCCCGATGGCCCCCTTGCCCTTCCTCCCCTCTGGGTCCCTTCTTGCTTACGTGTCCAACCACTGGAGATGGTAGAGTGCTGACCAGCTGCAAACTGAGGACAAGCTAAGGGGAGATTATTTGAGGACCAACCTGTTGGGGCTGCATTTTCTAGTGACCGTCCTGCAGGTCATTCTGTGGTGGCTGGTGGACAGGAAGAGACTCGCTCTTGCTCTGGAAAAGGGTGCCAGGACATCACAGGGAATACGCTGAGCAGGAAGTGTGGGTTTTGGCTTCCTCCTTCCTAACCTCCTGCAGATGGAGCGACCAGCGAGCGAGGGCTGCCCGCCCGCCCCATGCCCCTGCTGGATGGTGAGCTCCATGTGCTCAGTGCACACAGTGCCTCCCCAGTAGCAGCCTGTTGCATCCTCATCTGTCTCAGAGCTTTGCGAAGAGACCTCTGGCTGCAGGCTCTGCTCACCCCATGTCGGCTTTGCGGTCCACAGTGGGCCATGGCACTAGCCAGGGGACGTCCAGGGAATTAGCTGCCTCCAAGAGAAGCAGGTGCCCCGGGAGCCAGAGGAAAGCAGCTCTCGGTATTTTGCGTCCTGATGCAGAGTTTTCTGTTCTGTTTCAGCACTGGCAGTTGCCACTGGGCCGGAGATTTCGCTCTTTGAAGATGTGGTTTGTTTTTAGGATGTACGGAGTCAAGGGACTGCAGGCCTACATCCGCAAGGTGACAGTACTTTCATTACGTATCTGGGTAATTAATATCGGGAGGTCTTTAGGAGTTTAGAAACGAAGGAAGATGTCTGAAGCAGCAAATATCTGATGCAGGTTGGTTTGGGTACTGAGGTTAGGCTTTTTATTTTTATTATTATTATTATTTTTAAGGATTTTATTTATTTGTCAGAGAGAGAGAGAGAGGGAACACAAGCAGGGGAAGTGGCAGGCAGAGGGAGAAGCAGGCTTCCCGCGGAGCAGGGAGCCCGATGCGGGACTCGATCTCAGGACCCCGGGATCACGACCCGAGCCGAAGGCAGACACTTAACCGACTGAGCCCCCAGGCGTTCCGAGGTTAGGCTTTTTAGAAGACAGTCAGTGCAGAATTACGGACCTTCTGGACACTTCCATGATGACTACAGCCGTCAGGTCCAGGAGACTGCAAAGTGCACGCTCCCCACGGCCGGTCCTGTAGAGACATCTCACCTACAGCCGGTCCGGACAGCAGTGGTGGAGAAATGCTGAGAACACAGGATGTTTGGCTCCAAGGACTGTCGGCATGGGAGAGTCTCAGAGCTGCTGGGGATGGATAGCCTCTGTGTGCCCCCGAGTAGCAGCCCACGCATGGCCTTGGACCCTCGGGGTGGGTCCCAGCAACCTCTGCCTGAATGAGTGAACCAGGCAGCCGTGATGAGCGCTACAAAGTGAGAACCACCGGTCGACTTCAAGCCCCATCACCCTGCCTTTTTTTTTTTACAGTCGAGGAAACTGAGGCCAGAGTATGTGCTGGGACCCCCCCCCCACCGCCGCCAACCCCAGAGCCCACCCATTTAGCTGGCTGCAGAAGGCTGCTGATTTCCAGCTGGTTCCTCCCCTGCTGGTGTCCCTTCCTCAGTCATGGCCCCATCTTGATGGACAGAGGTCCTTGGGCTTCATGAGCGGGCTCCGGTCTGGCCTCACAGGGAGGGAGGGGATGGTCAAAGCCTGTCCCTAGGCCCCTGTAGCTCTTCGGGACCCCGCGGGGGAGGCGGGCCGCACCTGCCCGCACAAAGTCTTTGGTGCCCTCTAGTGGCCCCAGATTTATTCTGAGCCTGGGAGCCCCACGGACGAAGGAGGCTTCCATCCCAAGGACACTCAGCCGCTGTGCTTCTGCTGAGTCCCTGAGCACTGTCGTGAGAGCACCGAGCTGCGCGCCTGGGGGGGAATGAGCAACAGGTGCACAGACCTTGGCGGGCTTGTTCTCAGTTCATATACTATTTGAACCCCCTTTGGGGCTCCATGAACACCTGGGCGTCAAATAAGGGGGTGAATTCGGCAAGAGGAAGGCATTTGTTGAACATGGCCGGGACTGTCATTCTCATGTCTTGGTGACAAGTGCTGCAGGGTGACAGCTAGCCAGAGCACCGCAGAAACTGGCGCTTCGGTGGGCTGCTGCGTTAGAATCACCCCCTCAGTTTCCCTATCTGCAGAGTGGGCACAACCGTGGTGTCTCCTGCGCCGCGGGTGGTGCAGGGGACAGAGTGGTGGCAGGGCACCCGGGCCTCAGCACAAGGGGCCGCTCAGCAGGGGCTGGCCCCTCTCTCTTCACTCGAATGTTTAAATACCTCCTCACGGTGTTCCTTCTGAAATTCTAACGGATTGTTTTGGTGGAATTAAGAGTCCCCTGAACAGAAGAAAATGTTAGTTGGTGTTTTTCTTTCTTTTTTTTTTTTTTTAAGATTATTTATTTGTTTATTTGAGAGAGAGAGAGATTGAGAGAACGAATGGGGGGGCAGAGGGAGAAACAGACTCCAGCTGAGCAGGGAGCCCGACGTGGGGCTCGATCCCAGGACCCCAGGATCATGACCTGAGCCGAAGGCAGACGCATCACTGACCGAGCCACCCAGGCCCCCAGTTGGTATTTTTCTGAAGACACTAATCCTTCTGTCATGGTAGTGAGCTTCTTCCTAGCCTGTGTGGGAACAGCTAGCGTGTGGGTGGCATCCATGCTTGAGGAAAACGGCTAAGAGCATGTACATGAATCATAGACATGCCATCTGGGAAGGTTTCTCAACACCGTCCAGAGCTGGGCGGTGTTGAGAAACTCAGACAGATGTTTTTCCCTTTCCAGCATGTCCGGCTGGCTCACGAGTTTGAGCATTTGGTGCTCCAGGATCCCCGCTTTGAAATCTGTGCAGAAGTCACTCTGGGGCTGGTCTGTTTTCGGCTAAAGGTATGTGTATCTACTTTAGTCTTCGTTCTCTTTGACGGTGACAGAGGAGAGAGGATCATTCATCACCTCCATCTCCAAATCGGCATGCTAGCTCCCTGGAGAGCACAGAAGTCAGCATGCATTTTCCCATCTGGAGTTCACGCCTCCTGGCCCTGACCCAGCCTGACTGCCCACGGGGCCCTGGGCACCCTCCTCCAGGAGCCGTCTGCCCCCCTCAATCAGACGGAGACTTCTCGCTAGTGTAGACACTTGGCCCCAGAATCCTC
>NW_027746483.1:0-305 GCF_054177405.1 Leptonychotes weddellii | reverse complement strand
AGAAATGCAAGGATAGATGTATTAAGGAAACTATCAATATAATTTATATTAATGGACTAAAAGCAAAAAGAAAATGTCCTCTCAATAGAGTAAAAATTAATATTTCATAAAATAAAATAGCTTTTTGACTAAAACAACAATTTGGATTATAAGGGAAATTCATACTCAAATTTGCTTTTATTTTTTTTTTTTAAAGATTTATTTATTTATTTGAGAGAGAGAGAACGAGAGAGAGGGAGAGTACATGAGAGGGGGTAGGGTTAGAGGGAGAAGCAGGCTCCTCGCTGAGCAGGGAGCCCAATGCG
>NW_027746482.1:0-305 GCF_054177405.1 Leptonychotes weddellii | reverse complement strand
AGACTGGCACCACCAAGACGTCGCCAATACCTACGTGCTGATCCGCCGGGCACTCCTGCTCAGCCTCAAGCACATTGCCAACCTCCGGTCTGGCAGGGAGGCCTTCCTGGCAGCCCAGGGCATGGAGATCCTCTTCAGCACCACCCAGGTAATTAACCCTGGGGTTACCTCTGCAGCTGGATGACAGCTGGATGGTTCCTGATGAACAGAGCTGTGAGGACCTCAGTATATTTCTTGCTGCCTGCTATGAGCAGAGGTTCTGGATTCAAAACCTCATTCGTTTGTTCACTCACGCAGTGATGGGT
>NW_027746481.1:0-305 GCF_054177405.1 Leptonychotes weddellii | reverse complement strand
TTTTTTTCAAAATATGAAAACATAAAAACGTGCTGAAAGATCCTAACCAGATCAGCCATCAGCTTGAGTGACACACTCGGGACGGTGGGGCTGGTCTGCCAGCGATCCTTCAGACCAGCCAACATGGACTCCATTCCAATGTAACGGCAACTGAAAATCTATTAAAGACTAGATGTCCCTCTTAGAGAAACCCCAACAGATGAATAATGGCTATTTTTTCTTTCTCAACTGATCTTAAATATTGAAAATATCAGACCCAATCTCCACCCCCACAAGGTACTTTTTGTTTCTAAGTTTGGTCATGT
>NW_027746480.1:0-305 GCF_054177405.1 Leptonychotes weddellii | reverse complement strand
AGCCTCATGTGGCTATTAAAAGATTGTTAAAATTCATGCTCACTTCTTATCCCCACCTATGGCAGAATCCTTTTTCTCTTATATCTACACCAAGAATGAGAGTAGCTATGGGCCTTTTCTCGCCTCTGAAAACCTTGCCATTTTCTGTAGTTTAGTTCCTGATGGGATTTTTTTATATCCTAAGCTGAGTGGTTTTTAGAAAGACTAGGATTTTGTGGGTTATACATCTTGTTTGGGTTACTGAGAGCAAGAGACTCTTGGGAGACATCTTCTGTGGCTCTTACCTTCTATTTTCTACCATTTTG
>NW_027746479.1:0-305 GCF_054177405.1 Leptonychotes weddellii | reverse complement strand
CTCCGTGTGACCCGGTGAGGGAGCCAGAGCAGGGGGCCACCACACAGTTAGGACCCCTCAGAAACTCCGGAGCCGGGCCGGCCCCTCAGAGGCGTGGCGGATCGAGGCTGGGGGCCCGCCTTTGCGCCCCCACCGCGCCGGTCACTGGGTGGGGTGTGGCTCCCCTCGGCGGAGAGCGGTTCCTGGCAGGAAGGACCCCATGGGGAGCGCACGGGGAGCGCCCGCATCCTGGAGGGGCGGGGGCCGCCGCAGCGCCCTCTGCACTTGCTCTCCGGGGCCCTCTGAGACACGGGGGCCAGACTGGA
>NW_027746478.1:0-305 GCF_054177405.1 Leptonychotes weddellii | reverse complement strand
TGTATCTCTCAGCTCTGGAGATGTGACGGCCAGGTGGACTGCGAGAATGGCTCGGATGAGCAGGGCTGTTGTAAGTGTTCTCTCCCCCCCCACCCCCTGCAGCCCGGCGCTGGCCCCACTGGTCCCACCCTGGTCCTGGGCTGCACTTAGAGTTGGTGCCCCCAGGCAGTCCTGCCCCCAGCTGAGCTGCAGACTGGCTGCTCCTCAGTTGGCTCCGTCTCCTGGAAGCTCCTACCAAGCCTCCTCCCACTACTGGAGCCCCACTTTGCCCAGGAGGCTTTGCGGGGGGATAGGGTTGGTGCCAC
>NW_027746477.1:0-305 GCF_054177405.1 Leptonychotes weddellii | reverse complement strand
GGGAAGAGTCATCTAAGTTTACCATGCAGTTGTTTACCAAAAATAGAGGAGGAGAGTCTTAACTTTGGCTCTTGGATTTAAGTCAAGGTACTGTATAAAAGTTGTATAAAATCGGTATGGAAGTTCAATGTTGCTTTTCTTGCTCAGTGATTTTGAAGAAATTGGGTAGTTCCAGTGTGGTATTTCTTTTTCTTTTCTAAACTGCATTTCTGTGCCCACCTAAGGCATGCCTCCATGTATTGGCTGCTACAATATTTCAAAAAGTGTTTGAGACATTTCTTTAAGTTATGTACAATCCAAAATGT
>NW_027746476.1:0-305 GCF_054177405.1 Leptonychotes weddellii | reverse complement strand
TGGGAGCTCTGCCACACTCAAGCACCCCTGGTCTTTCTGTGACCCCAAGGGTCCTGAGACCACACTGTCCCACGAGGGTTCCACCCCCGTTTAGCCACTGGAGCGACATCCCTCAGCGGAGCAGACTTCTAAAAGTTCTGATTTTGTGCTCCGCGGCTGTATCACTTGCCAGAAGCGGCGGACTGAGGCCTCCTCCCCCACCGTCTATCCTCCCTAATATCACCTCAGATTCACTTCTCCGCACGTCCTACCTTCCAGAAAGTGGTCGCTTTTTTGTTCAGAGAGTTGTTGCTATTCTTTTCTTC
>NW_027746475.1:0-305 GCF_054177405.1 Leptonychotes weddellii | reverse complement strand
AAAGAGAATGAGGGAGAAGAGAGAAAGAATGAAAGGAGACAAAAGGGAAGCTAATGGGTAAAAGGAAGTAAAACAAACTGTCCAGCTTCCTATATTCCTGTTTTCTAAAAAAAAGGTGAAAAATGCTGTGTATTGCATTTTTTCACTTTAGTTTTGCATCGGTTCCAACTTATTCTTGGAGAGTGTCAATAATGAGAGAGAGTAAAAAAATAATCAGTGTAGCAGATATTCAAATCCGACACACTTGAGTTTGAACCTCCACCTGCTTTTTTTTTTTTCGTTTTTATTTATTTATTTATTTATTT
>NW_027746474.1:0-4514 GCF_054177405.1 Leptonychotes weddellii | reverse complement strand
GATTCTCTTTCTCCCTCTCCCTCTGCCCCTCCCCCTGCTCACACACACTCTCGCTCTAAAATACATACATACATACATACATACATAAAAAGAAAAAGGAAAGAGGGGCACCTGGGTGGCTCAGTCGTTAGGCGTCTGCCTTCGGCTCAGGTCATGATCCCAGGGTCCTGGGATCGAGCCCCGCATCGGGCTCCCTGCTCAGTGGGAAGCCTGCTTCTCCCTCTCCCACTCCCCCTGCTTCTGTTCCCTCTCTCGCTGTGCCTCTGTCAAATAAATAAAATCTTTAAAAAAGTATTTTATTTATTTGAGAGGGAGAGAGAGAGCGTGTGTGCACGAGGGGAGGAGGGGGAGAGGGAGAAGCAGACTCCCTGCTGAGCAGGGAGCCTGATGCATGGCTTGATCCCAGGACTCTGGGATCATGACACGAGCCGAAGGCAGACGCTTAACCAACTGAGCCACCCAGGAGCCACCCAGGAGCCTGATAACAGGAGACACATCACATAAATAACCAAGCACGGTGCTGGGACAACTGGTTATCCATATAAAAACAATGAAGTTGGACCTCTTCTTCATATCATACAAAAAAAAAATGAGGATCTGAATAGACATTTCTCCAAAGATACGCAAATGGCCAATAAGCACATGAAAAGTTGCCCAACATCATGAGCTATCACAGAAATGCAAATCAGAACCACATTAAGATGCCACTTGAAAGCCAGTAAGATGGCTATAATAAAAAGATAGTAAGTGTTTACAGGGATGTGAAGAAATTGCAATCTTCATATACTGCTGGTGGGAGTACAGCCACTTTGGAAAAAGTCTAGCAGTTCATCACAAGGTTAAACATACCGTATGACAGGGGTGCCTGAGTGGCTCAGTTGGTTAAGCATCTGCCTTTGGCTCAGGTCGTGATCTCAAGGTCCTGGGACTGAGTCCTGCATCAGGCTCCCTGCACAGCGGGGAGTCTGCTTCTCCCTATCACTCTGTCCTCCCCCTCCCTTGTGCTCTCTTTCTGTCTCAAATAAATAAATAAAATCTTTAAAAAAACAAAAAACATACCATATGATAAAGATATGAAAAACAACCACATGACTCAGCAATTCCACTCTTAGGTATATGCCCAAGAGGAATGAAAACTATGTCCACAAAAAACTTGGATGCAAATGTTTATAGTAGCATTATTCATAATAGCTAAAAAGTAGAACCCAAATGTTCATCAACTGATAAATGATAAATAAAATGTGGTATTTCCATAGAACAGAGTATTATTTAGCAATAAAAAGGAACGACATTCTGATACATGCTACAACCCAGATGAACTCTGAAAATGTTATGCTAAGGGAAGTCAGTCACAAAGACTAAATATTGTATGATTCCATTTATGTGAATGTCCAAAATAGAAATAGAAAGTACACTTGTAGTTGTCTAAGAGCATAGGATTAGGGAAAATACAAAGTGCCAATGGGTAGAGGGTTTCTTTCTTGGAGTACTGACAATGTTCTAAAGTTGATGTAACGGTTGCACAACTTTGTGAGTAGATTAAAAAACCACTTAATTGCTGGGGTGCCTGGGTGGTTCAGTTGGTTGGGCTTTTGACTCTTGATTTCAGCTTGGGTCATGATTTTGGGATCATGGGATCAAGCCCCCTGTCAGGCTCTACCCTCAGCGGGGACTCCACTTGGGATTCTCTCCCTGTGCCCCATCCCCTGCTCATGTGTGCATTCTGTCTTTCTAAAATAAATAAATCAACTCCCCCCACCCCCCCCCCCCAAAAAACCAGGGACACCTGGGTGGTACAGTTGGTGAAACGTCTAACTCTTGGTTTCAGCTCAGGTCGTGATCTCAGAGTCGTAAGATTGAGCCTGGTGTTGGTTCTGCACTCAGCATGGAGTCTACTTGTGATTCTCTCTCCCTCTTCCTCTGCCCCTCCTGCTCGGGCTGTCTCTAAAATAAATAAATCTTAAAAAAAAAAAAACAAACCCGCTGAATTGTATACTTTAAATGGGTGAATTATACGAGAATTAGATCTCAATAAAGCCGTCACTAATTAAAAAGAGAAGCAAGGAGGTTATGTAAAGAGAATAGGCCTTGAAGTTAGACTTGAACTTGAATTGGGGCTGTACTTTTCTAGCTGTGAGTCCCCAAGTTTCAGTTTCCTCAGGTATAATAAAAAGGGGGAGGGACGCCTGGGTGGCTCAGTCAGTTAAGTGTCTGCTTTCGGCTCAGGTCATGATCCCAGGGTACTGGGACTGAGACCCTTATCGGGCTTCCTGCTCAGCCGGGAGCCCTGCTTCTCCCTTTGCCTGCTGCTCCCCCTACTTGTGCTTTCTCTCTAATAAATAAATAAAAATCTTTAAAAGTAAATAAATAAATAAATAATAAAAAGGGGGAGAACACCTAACTCCCTACAGAGTTGTTATGAGCATAAGATAGTAGGTGCTCAAAAAATAGGTTTCCTTCGTTATAAACAATATTTCTTAACACCAGTGAAATCTCAAAATACAGTTTCCAGGCCAACAGCATCACCACTGAGGCACTTGTTAAAAATACTAATTCGCAGGTTCCACCTCAGAACTACTGAATCAGAAACTCTGGGGGAACGGACCCAACAATCTATCTTAACAAGTCTTCCAGGTGACTAATGCGTGCTCAAGTTTAGAACTACTGCTTTACATCAAGAATGTAAAGGAAACTATGAGACCAGTTACTGTAGAACAGTAGTTTTCAAGCTTTTTGTCTCGGGACCCTCTCAAAAAATTATGAGGATCCCCAATAGCTTTTGTTTACATGGATATGGATATTGTTATTTACTATATTAGAAATTAAAACTAGGATATCACACAAACCAATCACATTAACATAAATAACACCGGAAAGGCATACATACCTAGTTTTATTGTGCTCACCACATGATACGTTTTTCGGTGTTTTTTTTTTTTTTTTTAAATGAAGATTTGTGGCAACCCAGCACTGATCAAGTCTATTGGCGCCGTTCTTCCAACAGCATTTGTTCACCTCCTGTCTCTGTGTCACATTTAGGGAATTCTCACAACATTTCAAACTTTTTCATCATTATATTTTTTATAGTGATCTGTCAACAAGATCTTTGATGTTACTAAGTTACTTGTTATAACTGTTTTGGGCCCAACAAACCTCACCCATGTAAGATGGCAAACTTAATCGATAAATGTGTGTGTTCTAACAGTTCTACCAATTGGCCGAGTCCCCCTCCTTAGTCCTCCCTATTCCCTGAGACAAAATAATATTGAAATTAGGCCAATTAATAACAACTGCTCTAAGTGAAAGGAAGCGTCATTTCCAAAAGCTAGAAATGATTTAACTTAGTGAGGAAGGCATGTTAAAAGCGAAGGTAGGCCAAAAGCTAGGCCTCTTGTGCCAAACAGTTCGTCAAGTTATGAATGCAAAGGAAAACCTCTTGAAGAAATTCGAAGTGTTACTTCAGTGAGCACAGGAATGATAACACTAAACCGCTTTATTGCTGATAAGGAAAAAGTTTAAGTGGTCTGGATAGAAGATCAAGCCAGCCACAACATTCCCCTAAGCCAAAGCCTAATTCAGAGCAAGACCCTAACTCTCTTCAATTCTACGAAGGCTGAGAGAGGTGAGGAACCTGTGAAGAAAAGTCTGAAGCTAGACACTGGTTCATGTGGTTTAAGAAGCTGTCTCCATAATGTAAAAGGGCAAGGTAAAGCAGCAAGTGCTGATGTAGAAGCTACAGCTAGTTACCCAGAAGACCTAGCTAAGATAATTAACAAAGGCGGCTATACTAAACAGCAGATTTTCAATGTAGATAAAACAGCTTTATATTTGAAGAAGTTGCCATCTAAGACTTTCATAGCTAAAGAGAAGAAAGCAATGCCTGGCTTCAAAGCCTTAAAGAAGAGGCTGACACTATGTTAGGGACAAATGCAGCTGGTGACTTTATGGTGAAGCTAATGTTCATCATTTTACTATTCCAAAGGTCCCAGGGCCCTTAGGATTTATGCTAAATCTACTCTGCTTGTACTCTATAAATGGAACAACAAAGGATGGATGATAGCACATGTGTTTAACATGGCTTACTGAATATTTTAATTTTGAACCCATTGTTGAGAGCTACTGCTCAGAAAAAAGATTCTACTGCTCAATGACAATGCATGTGATCACCCAACAGCTCTACTGGAGATGAACGATGAGATTATTATTGTTTTCATGCCTGTGAATACATCCATTCTGCAGCCCAAAGATCAAAGAGTATTTTTGACTTTTAAGTCTTACACTTTAAAAAATACATTTTGTAAAGCTACATATGCTTAGATATAGAGAGTGATTCCTCTGAACATCTGGGCAAAATAAACTGAAAACTCTGGAAAGAATTCACCATTCTAGATGCCATTAAGAATATTCGTGATTGGGGAGGGTATGTGCTATGATGAGCGCTGTGAATTGTGCAAGACTGTTGAATCACAGATCTGTACCTCTGAAACAAATAATACATGTTAAAAAAAAAAAAA
>NW_027746473.1:0-305 GCF_054177405.1 Leptonychotes weddellii | reverse complement strand
TTTCTTCAAATAATTATAAAGGTTCTATCTTTTTTTTTCCCCTGGATCCCATGAAACATTAATAAACCAGCTCTCCATTTTGTATTCCTTGGATTTTTTTTTTTTTAAAGATTTTATTTATTTATTTGACAGAGAGAGACACAGCGAGAGAGGGAACACAAGTAGGGGGAGTGGGAAAGGGAGAAGCAGGCTTCCCGGGGAGCAGGGAGCCCGATGCGGGGCTCGATCCCAGGACCCTGGGATCATGACCTGAGCTGAAGGCAGACGCTCAACCGACTGAGCCACCCAGGCGCCCCTTCCTTGGA
>NW_027746472.1:0-305 GCF_054177405.1 Leptonychotes weddellii | reverse complement strand
AAACAACCTACCAGTGTTTCTAAACCCAGTCTATATGGCCATCACTGTGTCCCTGTGGGACCTAGTTTTGGCATGAGGATCCGGTCAACTAAGGTTAAAGTTATTTGCATCTGGCTTTGGCTTCCTCTGAAGACCTGCAGAGGTCTACTTGCTTGAGAAACTGGATAGCTGTGGATATTGGGATAAAACCTAATTTTCATTGCACAGTTTCTTAAGGGATTCCTTTAGACTTTCTAAATTTAGTGAACTCACATAGCACTATATAAGTTTAGTTCTGCAGCTGGCACATCCATTCCCAAGTAAAA
>NW_027746471.1:0-305 GCF_054177405.1 Leptonychotes weddellii | reverse complement strand
TTATAGTAACTAAATAATAAAAACTTTTCACCCTGTGTGGCTCCACATCTGCCTCTCTAATTGTCCTCTTCCCCAAATGCAAACATTTCTGGGAGGAGCTGTACACGAAGTCTTTAATGTAACTTCCAAAGAATTGTTGGTCTCTTTTTGCGGGAAGAAGCAGCAGGTGGGAGATGAGGATGCCTTAGGGAGTTACTCAAGAGGCAGTGATGGGATTTACTGGAAACAGGTTAGACCTACATTATGGTTTCTGGGCGGGTTGGCTCTGGCTCAGGGCTATGCAGCCTTGGCAGCAACAAATCAAC
>NW_027746470.1:0-305 GCF_054177405.1 Leptonychotes weddellii | reverse complement strand
TCAATCAGTTCCACTCTTGAGCTTTTCCATAAGTTATCAGAAAAGATGCTCTCTTTGCTTCTAGAACCATGAGCTTTAAAGAAAATATATATTGGAATGCTAGCATCTATCCAGCTACTGAATGGAAGAGATCTGTGTAGGACTGAAGTCAGTAAGAGATAAACTCTTTTTTTTTAATTATTTAAAATTTTTTTTTTTTTTTAAAGATTTTATTTATTTATTTGAGAGAGCGAGAATGAGAGAGAGTACATGAGAGGGGGGAGGGTCAGAGGGAGAAGCAGGCTCCTCGCTGAGCAGGGAGCCCG
>NW_027746468.1:0-305 GCF_054177405.1 Leptonychotes weddellii | reverse complement strand
CATCTGTTTTTGTTGTACTACTTGAAATAATCATGATGACTCTTAAGTGGAATGATCTTTACACTAGTTGACTAAGATCTCCTTTGTGTGTGTGTGCGCGCGCATATGCGCACGCATACGTGTACACTTTGGATTCCACTTACTAAATATTTTGTGGAAAACGCTGGGTCTGTATAGATTACTATTTTGTAATCTATAGATTACTGTTAGCATAGTGTCTGTAAGTGTTTGGCAGCTGAAATTCTACTTCCTTCTGTGGAACAATCCTTCTGACCTTCCTCCATGTTATTACTTCATCGCCCTGT
>NW_027746467.1:0-305 GCF_054177405.1 Leptonychotes weddellii | reverse complement strand
GATGGGTTAGCCTGGTGATGGGTATTGAGGAGGGCACGTTCTGCATGGAGCACTGGGTGTTATGCACAAACAATGAATCATGGAACACTATATCTAAAACTAATGATGTAATGTATGGGGATTAACATAACAATAAAAAAAAATTTTAAAAAGTTTGATTTAAACCTATGCTAATATGATACTGATGATCAAACAAACTGGGGGAATAAATTAAAACTCCCACAAGATATTCTGATAAAAAATGATTGACCAGAGAAAGAATTAGACTTTGTTAGTAATCAATTATTACTTTGAATCAAACTATC
>NW_027746466.1:0-305 GCF_054177405.1 Leptonychotes weddellii | reverse complement strand
CTGGAGGCAATCTGATATTTCAATTTTATATGTCAAATACTTCTATTATTTTTTAAAAGATTCTATTTATTTATTTAAGAGAGAGAGAGAGCACAAGCAGGGGGAATGGGAGAGGGAGAAGCAGGCTCCCCACTGAGCAAGAAGACCAACGTGGTGCTCGATCCCAGGACCCTGGGATCATGACCTCAGCTGAAGGCAGATGCTTAACTGACTGAGCCACCCAGGCAACCCAAATACTTTTATTCTTAAAGGGAGATAAAACTAAAATAAATAAAGCACATGGCAATGCATAAAGAAGTAAGAAA
>NW_027746465.1:0-305 GCF_054177405.1 Leptonychotes weddellii | reverse complement strand
TTGTATACATGTGGGATGGTGTAGATAATTACTGATACTTTATTATCTATATACAAACAAAAATTAAATTAGACCTCTACTTCACACTATAAGCAAAAATATAAACTACGGATAAATAAAGGAATTAATTTTGAAGGCAAATTATGGTGTTCTAAGAAATGATAAGTTAATATTTTTGTTACCTTTGGATAGATAAATTAAAAAAAATAAATAACGGGGCTCCTGGGTGGCTCAGTTGGTTAAGCATCTGCCTTCAGTTTGGGTCACAATCCCAGGATCCTGGGGTCAAGCCCACATCAGGCCCC
>NW_027746464.1:0-305 GCF_054177405.1 Leptonychotes weddellii | reverse complement strand
CGTTGCACGACACAAAGGAACTCCCATTCTTCTACTCCTACCCCTGGGTTTACATCCTTACTTCAGCTGAAAGAGCTCGCTAGGTCTGAGAATCGCTACTGTGTCCGGTTCCTGCAGAAGATGTGGCAAGTGAAGGTTTGTTTCCCACCAGGTGAGAGGCAGGGAAAGAATACACACAACATGGAGTTAAGTGATATTCCTGTTTGCAGGGGAAAGCTGAAATGGACCTTCCTGAAAAGCATCGAAATCAACACTTGGTGAATATAAGTCTGGCTTTCAAACTGAAGCACCCTGACTTAGAAATA
>NW_027746463.1:0-4516 GCF_054177405.1 Leptonychotes weddellii | reverse complement strand
GGTGGGGGGTGGAGAGGCCAGAGACACCTGCTCACAGGTCCCTGTGCGCTCTCCCTTCCCGCCCGCAGTGTCCTATCAGCAGGGCATCCTGTCTGCCACCATCCTCTATGAGATCCTGCTGGGGAAGGCCACCCTGTATGCCGTGCTGGTCAGCGCCCTGGTGCTGATGGCCAAGGTAAGGAGGCGGGCAGGACGGGGCCCTGGAGGGGACACTTGAAACATAACAACTCAGAGCTGGGAGTAGCAAGAGACCTAGCTAGGGCCAGCAGTGGGCAGTAGAAGAAGATGGAGTTCCACCCACATGCCTCAGAAGACACACTGTACCTCTGGGATCACAGTGGGAGAGCCAGGCAGAGAAGAAGCTGGGGTCACCTGAAAACCCAATGGACATTGTAAAGAGAACTACCATTCATCTTGTCAGCGGACCATCCTACTTCCTCTCCATTCCCATCACTCCTGACTCCTGCTAACTCCTGAAACCTTCTCTTCTTCAGGTCAAGAGAAAGGGTTCCTGAAACTAGCTCAGAGGCAGAGCCAGGACTTTCCAGCTTCTATTGCCCCAGTATGGATTCTCCTTTCTCCACTTCCAGCCAGTGCTTCTCAAGAGCTGTTTTCATCTCTCTGCTCACCCCAATAGCTACCCCCTATGTTCGTGCACACCTGGACGCTCATGACCCAAATCTCCCTAACCCAGGGGGGACCCTAGCCTGACTAAATTGACTGAATCAATAAAAATGGCCTGTTCTGGCTTGACTCTGCCTTGTGATGTCTGGATATCTCTTCTGCCCATGGCTGACCTCCCATGTGACTCCAGTCAGGATAGAAACAAAAGATATTCAAGGAAAGAGCAGGTCCCTCCGGTACCAGGGCTGAGGGACCCAGCCTGGGGTGACCCCGCTCCTCTCTGTCAGGGGAAGTTTAGTAGATGCAAACGGGGGTGCTGGGATTGAAGAGGCTTACTCAGGAATAGCCCAGAAAAAATGGTGACATTTCCTATAAGAACTTTCTGTCCTACCTGGACGAAGGTGCTCTGAGGAAGAGTCCACCTACACAGGTGTGTCTCCCGCCAACTGGTCATGTACCCGTGGCTGGATGGCTCAGTCAGTTAAGCGTCTACCTTCGGCTCAGGTCATGATCCTAGGATCCTGGGATCAAGCCCCACATCGGGCTCCCTGCTCAGCGGGGAGCCTGCTTCTCCCTCTGACCCTCCCCCCTCTCATGCTCTCCCTCTCTCTGTAATAAATAAAATCTTAAAAAAAAAAAAAGAAGCTTGCTTTCATACCTATCACCCCGTTCATTTCAGCTGTCTCCCTGAGTACACTACCGTTTTCACTTGTCACCAAGCAGCCTTCCCGGCCGAGAAGAGAAGGCGCTGACTTGGCGATGGATTCTCAAGTAGCACATGTGTCTTCCAGTTTAAGTCACAGATCTGTTTATAAGTTTCTCTCTAGTGAATTACATGGGTGTGAAAATGTGCCCTGATCACTCCTGGAAGGATAGAAAATAAAGGTCGCCAAAACCAAGAATCTGCCCTATTGCTATTTCTAGAAATCCTCTAAGAGCATTTCAGTTGTCTCATTGTCACCGTGGTGATGCGGGGCAGTCCTGAGGATGGCTTCTAGGCAGTGGTCCTCTGTTTCCTCACTCCATGCATACCCCGCTCCTCTTACCCTGCATCCCAGAGCCACCTGCTCTCAGACTATTCTGCACTCCATCACCTGGAGGCACATAGCACTCCAACTCCCACTTATTCTTGAAGATTTAGCCCCAACATCTTCCCCAGCAAGAAGCCTTCTCAGGCGCTTCCTTGTCTGAACTAGCCATCTACTCTCTCACTCACGGGACTGTAACACATGACTTTCTCTCTCCATTGCAATGCATGAGGCATTCACATGTGTGCACACTTCTACAGCATACACACGTGTATGTATATATATATTTACATACATGCGTGCGTGCACTAACCCACTCATCGAGCACACATCATTGCGATGTTCTGCTGGTCACCTTCAAGAAAATAAAGAGATCCGTGTGACAGTCCCCAGGGAGCCTACCTGTTCACGAGGGGGTCATTCATGAATAGAAACAGTGGAATTACAAAGTGATGCTTTCCAATAGCAATGTGAGCTGTCTACTAAAATGCAGTCAGAGGCTAGCACTCAGTTCCCGCCTGGGATCATCAGGGAAGAGTCTGAGAAGGTGGCAAACTCTTCAGAGAAAGAACTGGTCTAATTATCCCCGTGAGGCGGTGGTTGTGACAGTCAGAGACATGAACCAGAGCCGAAACAAAGAGGTCTGGTACTCGCGGGTGCTTAGCCGCGGACGAGGTTCCGAGATAGGAGGGATGAGACATTAGGCAGGCTGATGCGTGCTCCTCAGAGGGTGGACTCATGCCACCAGCATGAGGCCTGGCACATAAGGGATGTTCATGATGTGTGTGGGATACATGAAGGATAAGGAGCTTGGACTCTGTTCAGGGAGCAGTGGGGAATTATAGAGGTTGCTTGCCCCCATGCCCCCTGCTATCACCTGCTCTATGGAATCCACCCTTCAATCCTCCCATCCCACCTCACTATAAATGCCTGTCTGTGCAGGTGGGCACAGACAGTCCCAGAGGGGAGACCTGGTGACATAGAATGTTCTGCCATGGGGCCTCTCTCCCTGCCCCCACCCCATGAGCACCATGACCTTCCCCAGGCCCTCCCCACTTTAAATTACTCTGAGTTTGCTCCCAGCCCCAGTCAATCAAACCTCTGTCACCTGCACTTCCTGCCTCTGCCCAGTGGTTGGGGGAGGGGACCAGAGGGAAAGAAACATTTTGTATCCTGCTGTAACACTGTGGGAACTGGGGGGGTCACCATGATTCAGATAGAGGGGGTGCTTTTACAAAAAGCCCTGCCTCAGAAAATATCTCCATCCAGCTCAGGAAACACAGCTCCTGGATGGGGAGTGGCTGGGAGGTGTCTCTGGAGCTGGTCCCTGGGTCCCAGACAGCTTCCCAGGAACGTGAAGGGCCAATGCATCAAAATGGGATCATCATGACTGTTTTTGCCGTGTTTAAAAAAAAAAAAAAGGGGGGGATCATCATCCAGCACTTTTCACAAAAACTTGTCCTTGACAAAAGTACTTACACATGCGTTATTTATTAAGAACTCACAACAACACTGTGCAAAACATATTTACCCCATTTTTCAGATGAAGGAAATAAGGCCAGAGAGGTTGCAGGTCCTATAAGTAGTAAGAGACAGGGTCTAGCCTGGAACATCCCCCAACTCCAGCCCAAACCCCCATCACCAATCCCTGTTCATTTTCCACTTCCACTTGTCCCCAAGCCAAGTTGATTCTCATCTGCAAATTGGAGATGATCTCCCCTGGCATCTAGATTACTATGTCCAGCTAGCTCTGGAGGTGGGACAAGAGAAGCCCAGGAAGGAGAGTGCACCCCCAGCTTGTGCCAAGGGAAGCGGGAAGGAGGAGAAATTCTTAGCAGCCCCTGCTCACTGTGCTAATACAGGGAGCAGCACTTTGGGCCAGGGACCCGGCTCACCGTACTAGGTAAGAAAGCCGCTCCCGGTGGGAAGGAGGGTGGGTTGCCCAGCTTGGACCATACCCAGGACCCTGGCCCTTAAGGAGTGGGTATTGGCCCCTCCTGGGCCCCTAGTCGGGACGGCGGGTTTGTGCCTGGGTCCCCAGAGCTGTGCAAACACGGGACAGCTGGACTTTGGGGCCGGTTCCAAGCTGACGGTGCTGGGTAAGTAGGTTAGCTGGGGCGCGAGCGCTCCGCGGGGTGGGATGGAGACAGGTGGGCAGCTGCCCGGCTTCTGGAGCTGTGCTAGAGTTGGGGCTCGGCGCCTGGTGCGGGACTCCCGGTTCTGGGTGCGGGGTGGCGAGGGAGCGGGTTGGCGGGAGAGGGCAGCGCCGGATTTTTGTGCTGGGGCTCCGAGCTGTGAGTACAGACCCTCAGTATTTCGGCAGGGGCACCCGGCTGACCGTGCTAGGTAAGCGGGGGTGCCCGGGGGCGCCGGGGAGCGCGGTGGGGCCAGGGGATGGCGGGCCTGTTTTTGTGCCGCCCCGGGGGGCTGTGAGCCAAAATACCCAGTACTTCGGCGCGGGGACGCGGCTGTCGGTGTTGGGTGAGCGCGGCGCGCGGCGCGGCGGGGTTCTTGGCTGGGGGCCCGGGGCCGTGCTTTACAGCCTCCGCCCTGACCTTCGGGGCGGGCAGCCGGCTGACCGTCGTGGGTGAGTGGCCGCGGGACCCGCCGCGAGTGCCGCGGGTCGGGAGGGAAGGCGGCGGCCCCAGGGCTCTTCCCGGCCCGGCCCCTGGTGGGCTCCCCGCGCTGGGGCCGGGCTGCGAGCGGGAGCGGGAAGCGGCTGGGGCGCTGCGGGGTTTGCGTGTGGGGCTGGGCCTCTGTGCTCCTATGAGCAGTACTTCGGCGCCGGCACCAGGCTCACGGTCATCGGTGAGATTTGGGCGACTCTCCCCGCGTCCCCGCCGCAGCCCCTCGGAGCCGGGAGA
>NW_027746462.1:0-305 GCF_054177405.1 Leptonychotes weddellii | reverse complement strand
AAGAACGAGATCATTCATGCAGAAGAGTAGAAAACTATTTAAACATTTTTAAAAAATTCATATTTATGATTGTTGGAAATTTAAAACTCCATTTTTTAGTTAATACTTGTGTAATTAAAGTAGCACAAAAGAAATGTATTTTAAAAACAATGTTTGTATACTGTATTAATGTGTTTTCAAGTTTTTTTTTTTTTTTTTTAAAGATTTTATTTATTTATTTGAGACAGAGAGAATGAGAGAGAGAGAGCACATGAGAGGGGGGAGGATCAGAGGGAGAAGCAGGCTCCCTGCCGAGCAGGGAGCCC
>NW_027746461.1:0-305 GCF_054177405.1 Leptonychotes weddellii | reverse complement strand
TTGTTTTCTGATAATCCACACCTAAGAGAACATGTCCTTATTACCTTTCCTATATCTTCATTGTTATTACCCAGTGTCAGCAAAATTTTATTTTATTTTTTATTATTTTTAAAATTTTATTTTATTAGGTTAGTCATCATACATTACATGATTAGTTTTTGATGTAGTGTTCCATGATTCATTGTTTGCGTATAACACCCAGTGCTCCATTCAATACGTGCCCTCCATAATACCCATCACCAGGGTAACCCCCCCACCCCCCTCCCCTCTAAAACCCTCAGTTTGTTTCTCAGAGTCCATAGTCT
>NW_027746460.1:0-305 GCF_054177405.1 Leptonychotes weddellii | reverse complement strand
GCAGACCACAATTACCTTCTTCAGACCCTGTCTTGTCCTTTAGATCAGTACCCTGCTTTTCCTTTCTGGTCCTACTACAGTTCGTTTTAGTTTTTCTTTTATTTGGACATAATCTTAGACTTACAGCAAAGTTGCAAAAATAGTACAAAGAATTCTTATATATCCATCACCCAGATTTCTCAGATGTTAACATTTTACTGTATTTGCTTTATCCTCTTTTTCTCTTTATTTTTTCTGTACCTTTTAAGAGTAAGATATAGACATGCCCCTTTACTTGTAAATAATTTTGGATGCATTTCCTAAAA
>NW_027746459.1:0-305 GCF_054177405.1 Leptonychotes weddellii | reverse complement strand
TTATAGTAACTAAATAATAAAAACTTTTCACCCTGTGTGGCTCCACATCTGCCTCTCTAATTGTCCTCTTCCCCAAATGCAAACATTTCTGGGAGGAGCTGTACACGAAGTCTTTAATGTAACTTCCAAAGAATTGTTGGTCTCTTTTTGCGGGAAGAAGCAGCAGGTGGGAGATGAGGATGCCTTAGGGAGTTACTCACGAGGCAGTGATGGGATTTACTGGAAACAGGTTAGACCTACATTATGGTTTCTGGGCGGGTTGGCTCTGGCTCAGGGCTATGCAGCCTTGGCAGCAACAAATCAAC
>NW_027746458.1:0-305 GCF_054177405.1 Leptonychotes weddellii | reverse complement strand
ATAAGTGGGAGCACTGCTGTGTACCGGCCAGGGAGAGCGCAGTGAACCCCCAGCCTGGATGCAGCCCAAGCGGAGGGGACCAGGGGCGGTTCTGTTGCTGCCCACGTCCCTGACCTGCAGGGGTGGCTACAGCCCCAGACCCCCTTCCCAGAGTGTGCCTCCCCATCCTTTGTCCTCACTGGACCCTTCTTTCCTGGCGGGACAGTCCTGTCCCCTTTGACGAGTACCCTGGCGGTTTAGGGGAAGGACGTGATGTCGCCTGGTCTTCGTCATCCTCCCCTGGTTCTCTTGGCTCCTTCTTGAGG
>NW_027746457.1:0-305 GCF_054177405.1 Leptonychotes weddellii | reverse complement strand
GGATATTTTTTCTAAAAGAAAACTAAGTCTGTGTTAGATCATATGGAATCAGTTCTCACTGAATTTCATCCTCTTTCCCCTCCAGGCTTTAGAGAATTTAGGAAGATCTTTAAAACAGATTTATGATGTTGAAACCATTTATTTTGCCTGCTTCCTCATTGGAAAAATCAGAATTTACCTATAAAATTGTTGAGGTCTGGTTTCTTGTTGTTGGTTTGTGTTGTTTTCAAGCTTTATTTTGATCCTTTTGATAGGCTTGATACGTGCAATAATCACATTTCTTACAAATTCTGACCTGCGAAGCG
>NW_027746456.1:0-305 GCF_054177405.1 Leptonychotes weddellii | reverse complement strand
ACTAGTTCTAGAAAAATCACGGAAGATGGAAATTTCCTTAAGCATCAGTTTTGAATATTATAAAAATTATGTCTTTGGGTAGATTTGAAAACAGTTGAAAAAATAAGATAGATGTAGGGCGCCTGGGTGGCTCAGTTGGTTAAGCGACTGCCTTCGGCTCAGGTCATGATCCTGGAGTCCCTGGATCGAGTCCCGCATCGGGCTCCCTGCTCGGCAGGGAGCCTGCTTCTCCCTCTGACCCTCCCCCCTCTCATGTGCTCTCTCTCTTTCATTCTCTCTGTCTCAAATAAATAAATAAAATCTTT
>NW_027746455.1:0-305 GCF_054177405.1 Leptonychotes weddellii | reverse complement strand
TTCTATCATGTGAGGAAACAAAAGTTGCTTGTGTTCTTCTTTTACCAAGTAACGTTGCTAGGCTAAATCCATTTCACCATCTGTACCTCATTTTCTTGGATTGGGCTTAGTGGGCACCCGGGGTTGAGAGAATTAGCGGCCAGTTCTTTAGGGGTTTTCATTCTTCTCCACCTCTGAGCCAATCCAGAGCCCCCATGCCCCCCCAACCACTTTTCTTTCCATCCTTCCACCCTCTTCTTCCTCCTTCCTTGCTTTTGTTTCTCTGTCTTCCTTTCTGCTCTAGTGACTCAAGCAGTTACCGAATA
>NW_027746454.1:0-305 GCF_054177405.1 Leptonychotes weddellii | reverse complement strand
TTTTTTTCAAAATATGAAAACATAAAAACGTGCTGAAAGATCCTAACCAGATCAGCCATCAGCTTGAGTGACACACTCGGGACGGTGGGGCTGGTCTGCCAGCGATCCTTCAGACCAGCCAACATGGACTCCATTCCAATGTAACGGCAACTGAAAATCTATTAAAGACTAGATGTCCCTCTTAGAGAAACCCCAACAGCTGAATAATGGCTATTTTTTCTTTCTCAACTGATCTTAAATATTGAAAATATCAGACCCAATCTCCACCCCCACAAGGTACTTTTTGTTTCTAAGTTTGGTCATGT
>NW_027746453.1:0-305 GCF_054177405.1 Leptonychotes weddellii | reverse complement strand
TTCGGCACAAACACGGCTTGCCTGTAGCAGTCAGAGCTGTCCAGAGCGTCTACTTGTATTCCATAAAAAGTAAGGAACTATACCAAGTAAAAATGAAGTGGAACCAAGGAGGAGCAAGATGGCAGAGGAGTAGGAGACCTAAATTTTGTCTGGTCCCAGGAATTCAGCTAGATAGGGATCAAACCATTCTGAACACCTATGAACTCAACAGGAGATCAAAGAAAAGAATAGCAACAACTCTCTGAACAGAAAGGCGACCACTTTCTGGAAGGTAGGACGTGTGGAGACGGGAATCCGAGGCGATA
>NW_027746452.1:0-4516 GCF_054177405.1 Leptonychotes weddellii | reverse complement strand
GATCTTGCCATTTGCAACGACGTGGATAGAATTGGAGGGTATTATGCTGAGCGAAATAAGTCAAACAGAGAAAGACATGTATTATATGACCTCACTGATATGAGGAATTCTTAATCTCAGGAAATAAACCGAGGGTTGCTGGAGTGGGGGGTGGGGTGGGAGGGATGGGGTGACTGGGTGATAGACACTCTGGAGGGTATGTCCTCTGGTAAGCGCTGTGAATTGTGAAGACCGTTGAATCTCAGATCTGTACCTCTGAAACAAATAATGCAATATATGTTAAGGAAAAAAAAAAAGAAGAAGATAGCAGGAGGGGAAGAATGAAGGGGGGGGAAATCGGAGGGGGAGATGAACCATGAGAGACGATGGACTCTGAAAAACAAACAGAGGGTTCTAGAGGGGAGGGGAGTGGGAGGATGGGTTAGCCTGGTGATGGGTATTAAAGAGGGCACGTTCTGCATGGAGCACTGGGTGTTATGCACAAACAATGAATCATGGAACACTACATCTAAAACGAATGATGTAATATATGGTGATTAACCTAACAATAAAAAGTGCTCCAAAGCACATGAAAGCAACTTTAAAAAATAAAAAATAAAAATAAAAATAAAAATAAAACTGAGTTGCACTGTTGAGATTTCATTTTTCCTTTTTGTTCGGTTTAAGACCATAAGAGTTCTTGAGGGACTCCTACTTTCAGATACTTCTGGAAAGTGTTACTATATGAAAGGCTTCAAGCTCTCCAGGGCAAATGGGGGAAACCTATGGATTTCTATGTGGAATGGACATTCAATCCCAACCCTCTTAAAACAAAACAAAACTGTGTTTGTATCCAGCAAAACAAACCCACAAATCATTTCTATGAATGTAAATTTTATAGGTCACCTTCCTTCACCATTTTTCCTTTCCCTGATAAAAATAGAAATGTGCTACTGCACATAAAACAAAACTTATGCTGACCACTAAAGCCATTTCTAGTCAAAATTCAAGAGCCTATGTATGCCCCTGAAAAGCAACTATTTGCTCTTAGGCTCCATTCGGTGAGCCCAGGCGTAACACTGATACCGCAGAATGCCAGGTTTCAGCCTTCTCAAGAACCTGCCATGAGGTGGTGTGACTTGCCAGAGAGATAGGAAGGCCTTGGTCAAGACCCCTTTGGCACCAGTGCACCTGGTTCCCAGAGTTACTGTGTTGTTACCCTGTGGGTGACTATCAAAATGGGAACAGTGACATTCACCCCTCGAGGATACTCCTTTTTATTTTTACCTAATGGAATACACCAATAATTTCTTCATATGTAGGAAGAGATCGTTTTTTAAGGGATGGCTTAGATACCTCAAGGATAGAGAGCTCAATGTGTTTTGAGGAAGGGGATGCACAGAGAGGATGGGTGCTCAAAGGCTGCTCGCAAACCCCATAAGGAGATGAGGAAGATGAGCCAGAATCTCTAAGATTCACAGGCAGCCACATCACGACTTGCCCTCATGCCAATTATCCGTACTGCAGACTGAGTGTGAACTCAGGCACCAAGGTGGCCTCCCCACCCTTGACTGTGTGCTGGATCCACCTGGGAGCTTTCCACCACCCTCTGGGCCCCAAGGCCAGAGGGGCTGACCTGCGGGGTCTGGGTGCAGCCAGGGCTTTGTGATTGTCAAAAATCACTCCGCAGCTGATTCTAACATACAGACAAGCTCACAAGTCACCACCCCGGTCTCTTCTCTACCAAGGCTGCCTAAGCCACCAGATCCTATTCCCTTTGAGAATTCTTTTTTTTTTTTTTTCCTAACGAACAAGAAAAAAGAAAAGATAAAGCTGTTTAAAGATAAGCTAAAATCCTAAATTTTAAGCTTTTCTCAAGATAAAAGTTCAAGGTCAGAACTTGGTGTGACTTCATCCCTTTGCCTTGCCTCCATAATAAAGATTACAACCCAGTCTAGGAGATTAGAACACAGAATATATTCCCAAGCAGAGCAGAGTGTAAAGGGTACCCCCTTCAAAAAGGGTGGGAAGAAAAGTACATTAAGATGTTTACGGAGAGGGGAAAAAAGTTGAAATACCAGCTTCACTGCCCTTTGGATATTCTTCTTAGACCTTTCCTAAGTCTCCAACCGCCTGACTTTGCTGGGCTCCTCCTCCTCGACTGAGCTCTATGGCCTTCCTTACAAATTACTCACTCCTAGGCAAGGTCACCCCCTCCTGCTTCCATCCTCCTGCAGTCTCCTGCCTCCAGCTCAGACCACCTCCGTCCCCCACCCTCCACCCCAGGTTTCTAGGTGGGCCCTCACCCCACGTGGAGAATGTGACCCATAAATACCAGTGGGGCATCAGCCAGCCAGGCAGGTGGGGAGGGAGGGTGTCCTCAGGTTCTCCAGGCCCGGTTCCTGGCCACTCAGCCATCCTGGTACAGGCGGGGCCGGGTGACAAGCAGTTCTCAGCCTGGCCAGCACCCAGACAGACCCCCGGCTCGCAGGGTAGATTTGACAAGGCTGCACACAGCGGGGAAACAAGAGGCGTGGGGTTCTCATCTCACCTCCGCCCTTAGCTAGCTCCATGACCTAGGGCAAGTAATAGCAACACTATAGAAAGAGCCTCAGTTTCCCCACCTATAAAAAGGGAATTAATGTTTGACCGGTGTATTAGTCCAGTTGGGCTTTGGTAACAAAAATACCATAGACTGGGTGGCTTAAACAACAAACATTTACTTCTCAGTGTTACAGTGGCTGGAAGTCCAAGGTCAAGGTTGCCAGCACATTCGGTGAGGTTCAAAAATGGCCAACCCTCATTGTGTCCTCACATGGTGGTGGGGCAAGACAGCTAATCTTATTCAGGAGGGCTCTGCCCCCATGACCTAAATCACTTCCCAAAGGCCTCACCTCCTAATACCATTAATTTGAAGGGTTAGGATTTCAACACCGGGATTTGGGAGGAGACATAAACATTCAGTCCATAACAACCAGACTCCCCACAAAGCCTTTTGAAAAGACCTGCTCAAAATCAGAACTGAATACAATATAAATTCTCTAAACACTGAGTCTTCTGTACACCAGACACTGACTGCCGGTCTCTGGCAGGTAAAGCTGCATAATTCAACGTCGTAATTAGTTTAACAGTATGCCTCTGGAAATCCAGACAAGAAAAAATGTAAATATGTCCAGAGAGGCAGGCAGAGAAGAGAGCAAAGAGGTGACAGCAAGAGCAACACCAGCTCACATTTATGGAGTTGTCTATGGCAGCTCTTCTAAGCACACTTTGTATATAGTAACTGCAGGTGAGCCTCAAAACATCCTTGTGAGGTAGACAGGGACTGTTGCCCTCATTTTACAGATGAGGAATCTAAAGTTCAGAGCGTGTTATGGTCTGAATGTGTGCGTCCCCTCAAAACTCACATTGAGATCCTAAACCCAATGGGATGGTAATTGGAGGTGGCGCCTCTGGGAGGTGATTGGGTCACAAGGGTGGAGGCTTCAGGAATGGGATTCAGTGCTCTCCTAAAAGAGAGCTCCCCACCTCCCGTCTTGTGAGGAGTCTGAGAAAACAGCTGTCTATGAACCAGGAAGCAGGTGCTCATCAGACACTGAACACTAAGGCCAGTGTCTTAATCTTGGCCTTCCCAACCTTCAGAGCTGAGAGAAATACATTTGTCATTTATAAGCCACCTTGTCCATGGTATTGTTACAGCAAGCTGAACAGGCTAAGGCAGAGAGGAAGTCCCTCAAAGTCACATGACTAGTGAGTGGCAGAGCCAGGCGTTGGCCCCGGACTTGACCTCAACACCTGGATCTTCATCGTTCGATGACAATGCACCTACTGACTTTCCCACGCCCCCTTACCCAGGCCAAGGAAGCCAGGCACCCCCTGCTCTGTCCTTCCACACTTCCCAACTCACATTGCTATGGAACACTCCTATCCGACGCTGTTACCTATTTCTTCTGTGTCTACTGCCCCCATTAGCTTATGGTCCTCAAGGAGAGGAAGAAAGTATAGCAAGTGCCTTGTAAACTGTTGGTATGGAATAAACATTTTCTTAATGGAGGAAATAATGAAACTGTGCTAGATTTCAAAAGACACGCAGGACTTTACTGGGTAGTGTATGGGAAACTTTCAAAAGTAGAGGCAGTACCTTCTTCAGCCTCATGTCCCCAGAAACTGGCACTTAAGAAATGTGTGATAAACTCTTGGCCGAGGAAACGATGCGAAGACAGTCAGAGAGATTTAAGGCTACACAGTGAGTAAGGGTAACCTGGCCGGGGTGAGTAAATCGACTGCAGAGGGCCTGTGGGAACACAGAGGTGCTTCTCAAACTAGCTGTGGAGAAGAGATCAGCTTTTTGGTTTTATTTAGTTCCAACTCATCATGGACCCATACTTTGATAAAATGCACTAAAAATGAACTGCTAGAAAAATGAAATATGAAATGCAGGTCCGATTTCTTATTAGATCCAAGAGATGTAAAATGATTGTCAAATTGTTATGATCAGCTTTTTGGTTTTATTTAGTTCCAACTCATCATGGACCCA
>NW_027746451.1:0-305 GCF_054177405.1 Leptonychotes weddellii | reverse complement strand
AAACTGTTGGGACTACATCAAAATAAAAAGCTTCTGTGTAGCAAAGGAAACAATCAACAAAACTAAAAGACAACCTACAGAATGGGAGAAGATACTTGCACATGACATATCTAATAAAGGGTAAGTATCCAAATATAAAAAGTACATATACATCAACACCAAAAAAGAACATATAAATCAACACACACACACACACACACAAAAAACCAATAATCCAATTTTTAAATGGGCAGAAGACCTGAATGGACATTTCTCCAAAGAAGGCCAAAGACACATGAAAAGATTCTCAACATCACTAATCATAA
>NW_027746450.1:0-305 GCF_054177405.1 Leptonychotes weddellii | reverse complement strand
GTGGCACTCTGGATGGGAAAAGCTGTCCCCTTCAGCTCACCTGCCTGTCCATGGCTGGACGCCCAGGGCTGGGTGGTACCTCCCAGGGGTGGTCCTGAGAAGCAGTGGGATTGGGGGTGGGGATCGGATAGGGCCCTCTGGCCGGACCCTGGGCCCAGCCTGGGAGGAGGCAGAGATGTCCTGGGACCCTGGTGGATCAGAAGCCGAGCCCCATGGCCCACGCGGACTCTGCCCCAGATGGTCACACCCGGTCACTGAGGGCTGATGGGGCAGGACAGACCGGGACCACTTGGTGCAGGCCACTG
>NW_027746449.1:0-305 GCF_054177405.1 Leptonychotes weddellii | reverse complement strand
TGGTATCTACTCTTGTGATTCCTCTTGTTTAAGATGCTCACCATACCTCTCATACCTCTCCTCCTGTTAAAATGATAGTCAACATTTTTAAGTACATACAACAAAAGGCACACTGTTCTAAGACTTTCCATATATGAAATTCTTCAAAGCTTTCAACTTCCTATAAAATAGGTATCTTTATGTCTGCAAATAAGTAGCCATACTTTCCAGATGAGCTGAATTGAACAGAAAAAGTCTTACTCTAGAATCCATACTCCCAGTGCTTTCAAAAACATCAAGGCCAAAGTTCAAAATATACCTCTTCT
>NW_027746448.1:0-305 GCF_054177405.1 Leptonychotes weddellii | reverse complement strand
CACTTCATCTAGAACTAATGATGTAATGTATGGGGATTAACATAAGAATAAAAAAAAATTAAATGAAGGCTTCACTGTGAAATCTGAAACCATCAAACTCCTACAAGAAAAACACAGGAAAAAGCTCCTTGACATTGGTCTTGGTAATAACATTTTAGAAATCACACCTAAAGCATAAGCAAAAAATAAACAAGTAGGACTACATCAAACTAAAAAGCTTCTGCACATCCGAGGAAACCATCAACAAAGCAAAAAGACAACCTACAGAATGGGAAAAAAGATATACAAACCATGTATCTGAAAGG
>NW_027746447.1:0-305 GCF_054177405.1 Leptonychotes weddellii | reverse complement strand
ACAGCTCTCAGCTTGGCATTCAGCAAAAAGCATAGATATGTGTATGGATCTACAGGGGCAAATGTGTAGCTTGTGTCTTTTTTTTTATTATCAAGCCATGATTGACATACAAAAATATTGTACGTGTTTAATGTATATATATCTTATGAGTTTGAAGATAAGTATACACCAGTGAAGCAATCACCATAAACAATGCTTCCAAACTTAGCCATTCTGGCTAAAAGTTTCCCCTCCAGGGGCACTGACTCTTTTTTTAAAAAAATTTTTATTGTTATGTTAATCACCATACATTACATCATTAGTTT
>NW_027746446.1:0-305 GCF_054177405.1 Leptonychotes weddellii | reverse complement strand
GGCTCTGGGCAGGATCCAGAGCTGGAAAAGTCTGCAATGTTTTATTGTCTTTACTGAGCTCAGAAGACAGAAGGCCTTGGGTGCCAATCCCATGGGAGGGTTCCTACCCCCATAGAGTCTTCCCTGAGTGTAAAGCTCTGATGGGGAGTCCTTTCTGGAGAGTAGGCCTACCAGGGCAGGGAGATGCCAGGCTTCACCTACCTCCCCACGGCCAGGCCCTGGCCTTCACCTTCGTCTGCTGTCAGCCGGGACAGTGAGGCCTGGGGCTGCAGAGGGTCAGTGAGCACAGGGCCCCGCTCCCTCTG
>NW_027746445.1:0-305 GCF_054177405.1 Leptonychotes weddellii | reverse complement strand
AGGTGCACAACATCATCTAACACAAAGCTTATTTTATAATAAAGTGTTGGATGTCAGGCGCCTGCGTGGCTCAGTTAAGCATCTGCCTTCGGCTCAGGTCGTGATTCCGGGGTCCTAAAGTTGAGTCTGGCATCAGGCTCCTTGCTCAGTGGGGAGTCTGCTTCTCCCTCTCCCTGCTACTCCCCCTGCTTGTGTTCCCCCCCCCCTCTCTCTCTGACAAATAAATAAATAAAATCTTTAAAAAAATTCACAATTTGAAGTATGGTATCTACGGAATGCATATACTTTTCCCACTGTCATAAAGT
>NW_027746444.1:0-305 GCF_054177405.1 Leptonychotes weddellii | reverse complement strand
GTACCGTTTGGTTGTTGGTAGTGACCTGTCCTTATCGTTTTGAACATAATGAGCGCTGGGTGGCAAAGCTCCTCCCAGATGCCCCTCCCGGCCCCCCCGCCCCGGGCCCTCCCCGCTGACCTCTGCTTCTCCTTGCCCGCGCAGAGCTCAGGGCGATTGTGACCCCGAGGTGCCTGGGTCGGAGGCCCCCCGCTGCTGCCGCCAGGAGATGTACATCGACCTGCAGGGGATGAAGTGGGCTGAGAACTGGGTCCTGGAGCCCCCCGGCTTCCTGGCCTACGAGTGCGTGGGCGCCTGCCGGCAGC
>NW_027746443.1:0-305 GCF_054177405.1 Leptonychotes weddellii | reverse complement strand
TTTATTTCTCCACATCCTCACCAACACTCATCTCTTATGTTGTCGATTTTAGCCATTCTGACAGGTGTGAGGTGACAGCTCATTATAGTTTTGATTTGCATTCCCCTGATGAGTAGTGTTGAGCATCTTCTGATGTGTTTGTTGGCCATCTGTAGGTTTTCTTTGGAAAAATGTCTACTCATGTTTTCTCCCATTTTTTTAATTGGATTATTTGTTTTTGGGGTATTGAGCTTTATCAGTTCTTTATATATTTTGGATCCTAAGCCTTTATTGGATATGTCCTTTGCAAATATCTTCTCACATTC
>NW_027746442.1:0-305 GCF_054177405.1 Leptonychotes weddellii | reverse complement strand
GTTGCTTAACCAACTGAGCCACCCAGGCGCCCTGACCTCATCTAATTTTGGCTCAGGTTGTGGTCTCAGTATCCTGGGATGAGCCCACTTCAGGCTCCATGCTCATTGGGGAGTCTGTCTCTCTCACTCTCACCCTCTCCCTGTTCATGCTCTCTCTCTCTCAAATAAATAAATAAATAAAATCTTAAAAAAAAAAAAACCCAAAACACTTCATAACAACCTCCTGTTTGATTTCCTATAATTGGGATTTTTTTTTTTTTTTTTTTTTTAGAGAGAGAGAGGGTGCATGTAGGTGAGCCTGGTGA
>NW_027746441.1:0-4516 GCF_054177405.1 Leptonychotes weddellii | reverse complement strand
CTGGGCAGTCATGCCCCAGGGTGACACGGAGGGTCCTTCAAAGGCTGATTCGGATGACACACAGTTTCCCGCAGCCTCGACTTGGTTACAATGTGTAGATGACTTGCTCTTCTGCTCCCTGCTTGGACCTCTTCACAGGAAGGCAGCCTCCCCCTGTCAAAACTTTTGGCCTGAAAGGGACCTACAGTCTCCAAAGAAATGTTGCAGTTTGCACCAAGTCAGTTTCAATATTTATGGCACCTGATCTCCGAACGAGGACTTGATGTGGATCCAGGTAGACTCGAAGGCATCCTGAATTTCCCAAAACTGAAAACCAAGCACCAGTTAGGAGGCTTCCTGGGGCTGGCTGGCTATTGTTCACATTGGATTCCAAACTTGTCCCTCACGGCTCAGTCTGTATGAGCTTTACTTTTAGCAGTCAGGACAAACCTGACCCTATTATTTAGAAAGAGGTGGATGACATGGCCTTTGAGACTTTAAAGAAAAGTCTAACAAAAGTCTCTGCCCTCAGACATCCTAATTATCAACGTCCCTTTTCCCTCCTTGTACATGAGAAGGAAGGGGATACCCTTTGAGCGCTCACCCCAAAACACGGGGCCCACCATTGCCCCATGGGGCATCAAAGCCAACAATTAGGCCCTATGGCTGGGGGCCTCAGAGCCATTCTTGCCACTACCCTCTTAGTTAAGGCCCACGCAGAAGGCCTCCGAAATTCTCCCGACGCTCAAGACTTTATATCCAGGGGACTCCTGGGTGGCTCAGTCGTTAGGCGTCTGCCTTCGGCTCAGGTCATGATCCTGGGGTCCTGGGATCAAGTCCCGCATCGGGCTCCCTGCTCAGTGGAGAGTCTGTTTCTCCTTCTCCCTCTCCTCCCTACTTGTGCTCTCTGTCACTATCTCCATCTCTCTCTCTCTCAAATAAATAAAATTAAAAAAAAAACAAAGACTTTTCAGCCAGTCACCTCACCTCCTGTGACACCCTCATGGTAACTGCCCCTCTTACAATAATAACTCTTTCTGGTTCCAATAGCCTTAACCCTACCATCTTTCTGTCCTTCCAGCATAAAGCTCCCCAGGACGGCTTCACGTTGACAGATCACCTGTTGACTCCCGGTGACAATTTACAGGGCCCTGCTCTAACCAGTGCAGATTTTTCACGGTTTCCTGATGGTTTCTTATTTAAAGGATAAAATATCATGCTGGGTGTGCTATTGCAAATCCCTGGGAGTCACTGAGGCCCTACCTTTACCCCTGGCTCCTTGCGCCCGCCCGACAGGCTGATTTAAACGCCCTCACCCGAGCTCGTGTTTCAGCCAAGGGCAAAACCACAAACATTTATGCTGACAGTCAGTATGCCTTTGGGGAAGGAAGCTCCAGATTTGGGAATGGAGGCAACAGGTTTTCTTACCTTCCCTGGGGATAACATTAACTAGGTGCCATGCTTTTGCTGGTGGCTTGAGCTATTACTAAGCGTTGTGGGCATTCCAGAATCAACTCCCTGGAGGCCAGAGGAAGCCACGTCGCTGCTATTTCCACCCAAACGCTGCTCTGAAGGAGCCCAAGAGCCAAACCTCTGTCATATTCCAAAGAGATGCTCTTCCAAATGACGATTAGAAAAAATGGACCAGAGATGCCCAACAATCGGCCCCAGAAAAGTTAACTCAATATTGGAAATCTGATAACTGTTGGTTTAATAAAAGAGAGAATTTGGGTTTACACCAAATAACAAGCTGGCCCCACCAGAAATTTTTAAATTCCCAGTACTTACAACTGTACGCACGTTGAACCATTGGTCTACTGGGAAAACAACAGCGTTCATGAACCAATATTGGTGGGGACGCTGCTTGTCCCACTTGTCCAAAATACAATCCCGGGAAATGTACCTGTCCTGCCCAATGGACCATTTGAGGTTTGGCCAATGGGCTTCACGCAGATCCCTCCGTGTCACGGATACAAATAGGTTTTAGTCCTATGGTGGTTTGTAAGTTTTCTTATTGGGTTGAAGCCCCGCCTTGTAGACAGGCCAACACCTCTTCTCTGACTACGATCCTATGAGGAAAGATGATCCCTGCCTGGGGATCCCCTCCTGAACTACACTGTGACCGGGGAGCCCATTTTGCAGTCAGGAGCTTCAACAAGTCTGTGCTGTTTGGCTGGTTTTGTGACACTTTATCCGCAGTGACACACCATCCTCAGTCCTCAGGGTTGGTCGGACATACTAAGGGTGCTGTGAAGACTCGACTGGCAACATTTGTAGAGACCCCCCAAACGCGTTGGTCAAAGGCATTGTCAGTACTCGCTCTGCACTGGGAACTCCTGGACTCTCTCTTTGAGATGGTCCCGGGATGCCCGATGCTCGTGGTCAACTGAAGACCCAGCGGGACAAGGCAGACTGGAGCTTACGAGGACATGACCTTGCCTGTGGATACTGCTCTACTAACCCAGCCTGAGGGCAAGAAGTTTTCCTCACCCCCCGACCCCTGTTCTCCTGAAAATGTGTGCCTCTCCTCTGCCTCCCAGGCTGGCTGGCCCAGGATTTTGCAACAGCTCGCTTGCCCAGGGTTGTAATTCTCTTTCATTCCTGAATAAACCCAAGTGTTGCTGGTAAAGTGACTGGCAGTTTTATTTTTTAAGATTTATTTATTGGGGCGCCTGGGTGGCTCAGTCGTTGAGCGCCTGCCTTCGGCTCAGGTCGTGATCCCAGGGTCCTGGGATCGAGCCCCACATCGGGTTCCCTGCTCGGCGGGAGGCCTGCTTCTCCCTCTCCCACTCTCCCTGCTTGTGTTCCTGCTCTCACTATCTCTCTCTCTGTCAAATAAATAAATAAAATCTTAAAAAAAGAATAAGACTTATTTATTCATTTATTTATTTGAGGGGGGAGGGGCAGAAGGAGAAGGAGACAAGATGACTCCCCGCTGAGCATGGAGTCCCACACGGGGCTCAGTCCCACCACCCTGAGATCCTGACCCAGGCGCCCCCCTCCCTGGCAGTTTAGCTTTTAAGGTTAACAGATACATACAGTTGACCCTGAACTGGGGGGGTGGGGCGCTGGGTATGGGATGTTAAGACAGCTGACGCCCCTCGTAGTGGAAAACCCGCCTGGTGCTTCTGACGTTTGATTCCTCAAAAACCTAACTACTGCTACTAGCCTGTTGTTGACTAAAAGCCTTCCGGGAAACAAATGGTCAGTGAGCACATTATTTTGTATGTTATATGTATTATGTACTGTACTCTTACGATGAAGCTAGAGAAATGAAAATGTTATTTAAAGCATCATAAACAAGAGAAAATACATTTACAGCACTTTGTGTATTTATCAAAAGAAATCCTCATGTAAGTGGATCTGCCCAGTTCAGATCTTTGCTGTTTGAGGGTCAACAGCGCTTGGTCTTCGTCCCATTTCCGGCGTGGAGCTCCTAAAACCTTTGGCATTTTCTAAGTTGTGAGCAAGGGGATGTCTCTTGTTATGTAAATGACGTGATGTTTGGAAAACACCTAAGGATGGGGGCTGGTTGCCAGGGAAACCAATCTCGTGGCTAGAGGCTGGCACTTTCAGCCCCACCCCCCACCTCTGGGGTAGGGCTGCAGGTTGAATCAATCACTAATGACCAATGATTTCATTAATCCTGCCCGTGTAACAAAACCCCCATAAAATCCCAAAAGGATGGGGTCCGGAGAGCTCCCGGGTCGGTGAGCAGGTGGAGATGTGGGGACCGTGGGCCATGTGTGTGGGGGGGCATGGGAGCCCCGCGCCCCCTCCCCAGACCCCGCCCTGGGCAGCTCTTGTGTCTGTTCCTGAGTTAACCCTTTATAACAAACCGGTGATCTAGGGAGTAAAGTCTCCCTGAGTTCTGTGAGCGGCTCCAGCGGCTTCATCAAACCCAGGGAGGGGTCGTGGGGACCTCTGGTCTGTGGCTGGTGGGTCAGAACCCAGGTGACAGCCTGCACGCGGGGCTGGCGTGGAGGAGGGCGGTGCTGGGGGACCGACCCTCGACCCTCGGCCTGTGGGTCTGTGTCTCCGGGTAGATGGTGTCCCGAGTGAGTTGCATTCGGGCAGCGGTAGGAACCCACACACGCGTCAGAACTGTCATCAGATTTTGTGATCAGAATCTTGGGTCCTAATTCCAGGCAGGCAAGCACAGCTACCATCGGACAAATCCACACAGACAGCAGGGCTTCGGCCCAAGTCTGGCTTCCAGGAAATGCAACCATCAGCAGCACCCTGCGGGGACTGGCACCGGGCTGCCCGCTGGGGTCCACCCCTCCTGCCCTCCCCCTCAGGCTCTCACTTCTCCAAGGAGATCCCATGAGGAGGCTAGGGGTCTCAGAGCTGCGTCCCCAGGGCCACAGCGTTCCCCAGTGAGAGCAGTATTGCTCGCGGCAACCCCCTTCCCCCAAACCATCAGGACCCTCCAGGATGCTCATTTCTCCTCTGCGGGTGGGGAGCCGGTGGGCTGGCAGAGAGCTCAAAAGAGGAAGAGTTAGACGTGTCTTCCCGGCGCGGGCGGGGGGGGGGG
>NW_027746440.1:0-305 GCF_054177405.1 Leptonychotes weddellii | reverse complement strand
ATGAAGAGCAAAATAGAGACCGTAGTCTCCTTCACTGTGTGAGGTTAAAAGATGAAGAAATCCAGTCTAAGGTCCGATGTCTGGAGAATGCTGAAAATGGGTACGTGCTCTGTGCGAGGCAAGGTACTTGAAGCTTTATAGGTGTTGTTTCCTTTGTCCCTATGAACTAGGTGTTAGTACCCTTTGCTCCATTCTAGAAGTGAGAAGTTGAAACTCAAGGAAGTCAAAAGAAAAAGGGAGAGAGAAAACGAGAAAGGAAAGAAAAAGAAAAACTCATAGAATGTCACACAACTAGGAGAGCCAGG
>NW_027746439.1:0-305 GCF_054177405.1 Leptonychotes weddellii | reverse complement strand
TCCTAAATCAAAAGAAAAGGCCTAATAGAAAAATAGGCAAATATTAGTTAGGACGAACTAACAGTGAGGACAGCCAAGCCCCAAATCTCAGTGCCTTATAGGATCACAGTTGTAGAACTTTATTTCTCGCTCGAGTAAAGTCCAAAATTAATGTTCCTCTTCAGAGGAGGTTCTGCTCTACAAAGTCACCCATGCCCCCCGGCTGATAGACAGTCAACTGTCATCAATATGTTGCCTCCAAAGTCATCCTGGACATGAGCATCCAGCCAGCAGAGGAGGGAGAAAAGAGAGTTTCATGGTGGGGG
>NW_027746438.1:0-305 GCF_054177405.1 Leptonychotes weddellii | reverse complement strand
CTTCGCTGGTGGGGGGGTCTTGCCTCGATGTTGATGGCTGCTGACTGATGAGGTGGCTGCGGCAATTCCTTAAAATAAGACACTGATGAAGTTTGCCCCAGTGACTGACTCTTCCTTTCACGAATGATTTCTCTATAGCAGGTGGTGCTGTTTGATAGCATTTTACCCACAGTAGAACTTCTTTCAAAATTGGAGTCAGTCCTCTCAAACCCTGCCTCTGCTTTATCAACTGAATTTATGTAATATCCTAAATCCTTTGTTGTCATCTTAACCAGGAGTAGATTCCATCTCAAGAAACCACTTCC
>NW_027746437.1:0-305 GCF_054177405.1 Leptonychotes weddellii | reverse complement strand
AGGGCTCCCCGCTCCGCAGGAAGCCTGCTTCTCCCTCTCCCACTCCTCCTGCTTGTGTTCCCTCTCTCGCTGTGTCTCTCTCTGTCAAATAAATAAATAAAAATCTAAAAAAAAAAAAAAACCATTTAAGTTTGCATGTACACAAATTAGGTTAGTAAGCTTTTCTAGCAGGACATTTGACTTTGTAACACCACACTTATAATATCCTAGGGGGAGAAATCTTAGAAATCATCCAGTCCTATTCATCTGGTTCATAGATGAAGAAATGGAGATCTAGAGAGGTAGACTGCCTTACCCAAGGCTTC
>NW_027746436.1:0-305 GCF_054177405.1 Leptonychotes weddellii | reverse complement strand
GTGTTTTTCTGAGATATTCTAAAGTCAATGAATATCTTTGTCCTCTTCCCAAACTAGACATATTTTTACCTTTTTCCAAATTCCCCTTCCTACCCCCATCTGTCAGGAACTATGAAAGGTCTGGGATTCTACTCTACTTACAATCTAACAAATTCATTTTCTGTAGTTTCAGGGATGTGCAGAAGACAAAACCTGGGTCGGAGATTAAGGACTTTATTACTCACAGTAGTAACAATAGCCAGAGTATTAACATTCTCTTCTTCATTTCCTGGAGCTGCAGTTCCCAAAGAGTGACATCAAGAGGA
>NW_027746435.1:0-305 GCF_054177405.1 Leptonychotes weddellii | reverse complement strand
CCTGGGATCGAGCCCTGCATCGGGGTCCCTGCTCCGCGGGGGTGTCTGCTTCTCCCCCTCCTTCCTGCTCGAGCTCTCTCTCTCTCTCTCTCTCTCAGGTGGATAAAAAAAAAAAATATTAACAGAGCAGAACCATTGTGAGCCATTTCTAGTGGGCACTGAGCTACCAACTATTTTCCTCAAATTATAGAAAATTGCCGTTTGTAGAGTCCACCTTATATTTAGCTTAATTTAGGATTAAGCATCTGTAACTTATTGTTAGGACATCTGGGAAGTGTGCAAAACTCTATACTATAAATACTGTC
>NW_027746434.1:0-305 GCF_054177405.1 Leptonychotes weddellii | reverse complement strand
GGAGACAAAGATGAACCAGGCATATTTACCACCTTCAGAGGAACTTGACCATGGAATGGAACATAAAGATGCACAGCACAAAACAAGAGCAAACAAAGCACAGATGTGTGTGTGTGTGTGTGTGTGCACATGCAGAGGGCAAGAAACATGTGTGAGCTGATTGCTGATTTCATTGTGAGATAATTGGCCTTTTGTAGGAGTGATGATGTTAGAGCTTGTGTCCTGAATCCACACTTGGTCTAGGACATATAAAGTTAGCTGGAGGGCAGTTTGTAACAAGTTTTATGGTTGATAGATCCTTAGTT
>NW_027746433.1:0-305 GCF_054177405.1 Leptonychotes weddellii | reverse complement strand
CCATCTTCACCATGGTCTGAAATGAACCTGCTTAAGACTGGTTGTGAAAGGGGCAGGGACCACACAAGTAGCTTTCACAAAAGTTTAGTAAGGGATGTCATGGTGCGAACTTCTCTTTTCAGTTCTATACAAGTTAATTTCATGTAAGGATATGATTTCCTCCCCACTCCCAAGACACTAATCTTTAAAATGGTAGACAATGAACCTGAAATATTTTTGAATTTCTTTAATGCTCTTTTATAGAACTGTTAAAATGTACATTTTCCAACTGCAGTGGTTCGATATTTGTGGAGCAATAACTCTGT
>NW_027746432.1:0-305 GCF_054177405.1 Leptonychotes weddellii | reverse complement strand
CAGGGCTCCAGGTAAATTCTCCTACCTTCATGTGTCAGGTTCCCGCTCATGCCAGGCTTGAGCAGCACAGTCCAAGAGGGCATCCCCACCTGCCACCTCCCCGGTACTGGCCCCGGCAAGGGATCCCTCGGTCCCTGGGTCACGCATTCCTGGGCCATTTTATCCCAAGGCTTGTTTGCACACCTGTGTCCCCTCTCCTCCTGGCTGTCGGAGACCTAGAGACGGACATGTCCTGAGCCAGGGCCCAGCGCACCAAAGCCTCGGAAATGTTTGTGGACAAGCTTCCCCACTGCTCACAACTGTGA
>NW_027746431.1:0-305 GCF_054177405.1 Leptonychotes weddellii | reverse complement strand
CTTTCCTCATTTCATTTGATATAGTTGTAGACTATTAGAATGGAATTAGAGAAGGAATATATAATGTCATTCTCATTTAGGTAGTATTTTTTAAATAACTAATATAAAATATAACTAATATAAAATATAATAAAAACTTTACTGTTAAGTCATGTCCCTTGAAACATGATAGTTATATAAACAGTTTCTTCTCCCCACACATTAAGTATCACCCCTAAAATTGTTTTATAAGTCTCCAAACTAATACCTAAATACATCCTCTACCAATTCTATAGTTTCAAAGATTCGATAGTTTTAAAACTGTG
>NW_027746430.1:0-4517 GCF_054177405.1 Leptonychotes weddellii | reverse complement strand
TCAGTTTGTTTTTCAGAGTCCATAGTCTCTCATGGTTCATCTCCCCCTCCGATTTCCCCCCCTTCATTCTTCCCCTCCTGCTATCTTCTTCTTCTTCTTCTTTTTTTAACATATAATGTATTATTTGTTTCAGAGGTACAGGTCTGTGATTCAAAAAGTCTTACACAATTCACAGCGCTCACCACAGCACATACCCTCCCCAATGTCTATCACCCAGCCACCATCCCTCCCACCCCCACCACTCCAGCAACCCTCAGTTTGTTTCCTGAGATTAAGAATTCCTCGTATCAGTGAGATCATATGATACATGTCTTTTTCTGATTGATTTATTTGACTCAGCTTAATACCCTCCAGTTATATCTAGAAAAAAACTAGAAATAAAACCATAAATGCTGTATACTTAGTTGAAAGAAAGAAAATTGACTAAAAAACAGAAGTACATTGAGAGAAAGAAAAATTATTTCTTTTTTTTTTAAGATTTTATTTATTTATTTGACAGAGACACAGCGAGAGAGGGAACACAAGCAGGGGGAGTGGGAAAGGGAGAAGCAGGCTTCCCGCTGAGCAGGGAGCCTGATGTGGGGCTCCATCCCAGGACCCTGGGATCATGACCTGAGCCAAAGGCAGACGCTTAACGACTGAGCCACTCAGGTGCCCCAAGAAAAATTATTTCTTGTCAAAATATTCCCTTTGAAGATCCATGGCACACAACTTTTAAAAATGATTTAAAAACAAGCCATGATGAGAGGGGCACCTGGGCGGCTCAGTTGGTTGGGCATCTGATTTTGGCTCAGGTCATGACCCCAGTCGGGCTCTGCACTCATCGGGGAGTCTGTTTCTCGTTCTGCCCCTCCCCCTCCCCCGCTCATGCTCTATCTCTCTCTCTCTCTCAAATAAATAAATAAAATCTTAAAAAAAAAAAAGCCATGATAAGATATCACTACTCATCTACTAGAATGGCTAAAACAAAAAATACTGGTGGGTTATTTGGCTGGCTCAGTCAATGGAGCATGTGACTCTTGATCACAGGGCTGTGAGTTTGAGCCCCACGTGTGGCATAGAGTTTACTTAAAATTTTATTTTATTTTTTTCTTAAAGATTTTATTTATTTGATGGGGGCGGTGGGGAGGGAGAGAGAGAGAACAAGCAGGGGGAGAGAGAGAAGCAGGCTTCCCGCGGAGCAGGGAGCCCGATGCGGGATTCAATCCCAGGACCCTGGGATCATGACCTGAGCCGAAGGCAGACGCTTAACTGACTGAGCCACCCCGACGTCCTAGTTTATTTAAAATTTTTAAAAATATTTTTAAAAAATGCCAGCTCTCAAGTAAATAAAATATTTTTTAAAAATACTGGCAATATCAATTACTGGCAAAGATACAGAACAACTGGAACTTTGATACATTGCTGCCGGGTTATGCAAAATGGTACGGTCACCATGGAAAACCCTTTAACAATTGCTTTGAAAGTAAACATGCACCTACGTTATGACCCAGCAATCCCTCTCCTGTGTATTTATCTTAGAGTAATTGAAACTTACATTTCACAAAAAGCTATATAGCAGTTCTATTCATAACTGCAAGAAACTGAAAACCACCCTAATGTCCCTCAAGAGTTGAATGAACAAACAATACTGTGGTGTTCAATGCAATACTACTCAGTATTAAAAAGAATGAACAATTGATATAGGCAACCACTTCCATGACTATGAAAGGCATTATGCTAAGCAGAAAAAGAAAGATACAGAAGGTTACATATTGGATGTTACCATTTACATGACATTCTAGAAAAGATAGTAAGATAAGGAGAAGAGATCAGAAGTTTCCCAAAGTTAGTGTTGGGGGGAGGATGGGACTCTGAGGTGGTAGCACAGAGTTTTTTGAAGGGACAGAACTGGTCTATAGTGTGATTCTTGTGGTAGTTATGCAAAACTATATATGTATTAAAATTCATAGAATTCTGAAATTTTTAAAAGTAAACTTTCCTGTATGCTAAACATTTTTTTGTAAAGACTTTATTTTTAAGGGCACCTGGGTGGCTCAGTTGGTTAAGCGACTGCCTTCGGCTCAGGTCATGATCCTGGAGTCCCGGGATCGAGTCCCGCATTGGGCTCCCTGCTCGGCAGGGAGCCTGCTTCTCCCTCTGACCCTCCTCCCTCTCATGCTCTCTGTCTCTCATTCTCTCTCTCTCAAATAAATAAATAAAATCTTTAAAAAAAAAAAAAAGATTTTATTTTTAAGTAATCTCTACACCCACAGTGGGGCTCGAGCCTACAACTCCGAGATCAAGAGTTGCACGCTCCACCGACTGAGCCACCCAGGTGCCCCCCCAATTTTTTTTTCCAAAACAAGGAGGAGGTAGACTTTTCTCTCTTGATTTAGTTATACAATTTAAAATATCAAGTTATTTGTTTACACACGGTTGCAGATGTACACTTACAGGTTTTGGAAGTACATACAGTAAGGTGGGAATTTTAGTATTCTTTCTATATTTCTCTATTTGAATTTAACTTTCTTTACCATGTCTTTTTTTAAGTTGTGGTAAAATATACATAACATAAATTGTACCACTTCAACCATTTTTATGTGGATGGTTCAGTGGCATTAAATACATTCCCACTCTTGTGCAGTCATCACCACTATCTGTCTCCAGAACTTTTTCATCATCCCAAACTGAATGTCTGTACTCACTAAACAGTAATTCCCCAGTCCCCCTCCCCCCAGCCCCTGTTAACCACTGTCCTACTTTCTGTCTCTATGTAGTTAACTATTTTAGATATACCATATGAAGGGAAATCATGTAATATTGGTCCTTTTGAGTCTGGCTTATTTCACTTAGTATAGTGTCTTTAAGGTTCATCTGTGTTGCAGAGTATGTCAGAATTCCCTTCCTTTTTAAGGCTGAATAATATTCCATTGTGTGTGTATACCACATTCTACTGATCCATTCATTCATTGATATAGGAGGGTTGCTTCCACATTTTGACACTGTGAATAATGTTGCTAGGAACATGGGTGTACAAATAACTGTTTGGGTCTCTGCCTCACTTCTTTTCACATATACCCAGAAGTGGAATTTTTGAATCATATCATTAGATGTTCAATATTTTGAAGAGCTGTCATACCTTTTTCTGCAACAACAGCACCATTTTAAATCCCCACTGCCGTGGGTTTTTTTTTTTTTAAGCCAAGAGTAAAGATATTTGCACTTGGGCAGAATTATGTAATTAAATAAATTATTTCTTATGTTTGGTTTAAATGTAAAATTTTATGATTCTGCTACACCTAATTTAATGGTAAGATTAGTGAACTGATTTATAAAATTAAGCATCATTTGTAAAGTTGTCTCTGGGAGAAAATACCTTCATAGATGCCCTATGTTGGCTTAAAAAGTTGTTTATATCATACTTGGGGATGCCAATACTGGGAATATCTAGAATGTATTTAAATCAGTGCAGTAAGCCCTGTTTAATGGAACCAGTCTGCCACCTTGTGGAATGTTAATGAAACTTACATTTTACAAATTGCGAGGACGACTATAATTTAGAAATGATGCTACCTATATTCAACTATTGGGGTTTTTTCCCTGTGTCATTTGAAAGAACCAGTTTTACTTAACATATCTGTGCAAGATCTATGTGAAAATAACTTAAAATGCTGCTAATGGACACAAATATTTGAATGAACTTAAAGGAGGAAGGCACACACACGACATGAGTTCTGGGGTCACAGGAAAAGATCCAAATCATTCTTCATCATATAAAAAATTATATATTGTGGGGCACCTGGGTGGCTCAGATGGTTAAGCATCTGCCTTCGGCTCAGGTCATGATCCTGGCGTCCTGGGATCGAATCCCGCATCGGACTCCCTGCTCCTTGGGAGCCTGCTTCTCCCTCTGCTTCTCTCTCTCTCTCTCTCTCTCTGTCTCTCATGAATAAATAAATAAAATCTTTAAAAAAATTATATATTGCAAAATTTCTCGCTCATGAGAAAAAATACAACTCAAAAATATAATTGTCTACAACATGATGAACCATAATGAAAACATTATGCAAACTGAAATGAGCCAGACACAAAAGGACACATATCCTTTTTTTTTTTTTTTTAAAGATTTTATTTATTGGGAGTGTGGAGCCGTGCTGCATGCTGTCAGTCTCTGTGGCTGCGAACCCAGTGGTCGTGGGACCCGTCCAGGCAGCGCGGGCTGTCCCGGTCCCCTCGGGCTGCGCGATCCGGAGAACACAATGGACAGCAATGAGTTAATTGAATACTTTAAGTCTCAGATGAAAGAAAATCCTGACATGGCCTCAGCAGTAGCTGCCATCCGGACTTCGCTGGAGTTCTTGAAGAGAGATCAAGGGGAGACGATCCAGGGCCTGCGAGCAAGTCTCACCTGTGCCATAGAAACCCTGTGTGACGTGGACTCCTCCGTGGCCATGTCCTCCGGCGGGAAGCTCTTCCTGCGCTTCATCAGCCTGACTTCCCTGGAATACTCTGATTACTCTAAATGTAAAAAGATC
>NW_027746429.1:0-14131 GCF_054177405.1 Leptonychotes weddellii | reverse complement strand
TATTTTTCTCATTTAGTGCTCTGAAGATATCATGCCAATCCTTTCTGGCCTGCCAGGTCTCTGTGGATAGGTCTGTTGCCAATCTAATGTTTCTACCATTGTAGGTTACATATCTCTTCTCCTGAGCTGCTTTCAGGATTTTCTCTTTGTCTGAGACTTGTAAGTTTTACTATTAGATGTTGGGGTTGTTGACCTATTTTTATTGATTTTGAGGGTGGTTCTTTGTGCCTCCTGGATTTTGATGCCTTCCCCAAATTAGGGAAGTTCTCTGCTATAATTTGCTCCAGTATACCTTCTTCCCCTCTCTCTCTTTCTTCTTCTGGGATCCCAATTATTCTAACATTGTTTCATCTTATGGTATCACCTATCTCTCATTCTGCCGTCGTGATCCAGTAGTAGTTTATCTCTCTTTTTCTCAGCTTCTTTATTTTCCATCATTTGGTCTTCTATATCACTAATTCTCTCTTCTGCCTCATTTATCCTAGCAATTAGAGCTTCCATTTTTGATTGCATCTCATTAATAGCCTTTTTGATTTTGACTTGGTTAGATTTTAGTTCTTTTATTTCTCCAGAAAGGGTTTCTCTAATATCTTCCATGCTTTTTGCAAGCCCAGTTAGTATCTTTAAAATCGTTATTCTGAACTCTAGTTCCGACATCTTACTAATGTCTGTATTGATTAGGTCCCTGGCAGTTGGTACTGCCTCTTTTTCATGAGGTGATTTTTTCCATCTTGTCATTTTGTCCAGAGGAGAATAGATGAATGAGAGAACAAAATGCTAACAGGGTAACAATGACCCCAGAAAAATATACACTAAACAAATCAGAAGGGACCTGAAACTGGGGGGAAAGAAAGGGAAAGAAAGAAAAAAGATTTAAAAAAAATATGATCAAGTATGATCAGGCTGGTGCATAGATCAGTGTCAAACACTAGAATTTGGGTGTATTTTGGACTGTTAGAAGAAGGTGTCTCCCAAAGTTTTAAAGAAAAACTTATATGTGCAAAAATAAGGATAAATACAAAGGGATGGAATATGACCGTAAAGATGAAAATTATAAAAGATTTTGTAAAAGGAATTAATAAGATAAGAAGTTGCTTGAAAAAAGGAAGAGGAATTAAAAAAAAGGGGTGGAGAATGTCGTCAGGCAGGAGACTAGAACAAAACCATATACTAAAGATTTAGGGTATATTTTGGTCTGTTAGAAGCAAGTGTATCCCAAAATTTTAAAGAGAGAACAACTTATACATATACCAAAAATAAGGTTAACTACTATGAAGGGATAGAATATGACTGTAAAAATGAAAAATAAAAAATTTTTAAAAAAAGAAATTGATAAGATGTTGGTTGAAAAAGGGAAAAAAATATTAAAAAACAGTTACAAAAAGAATTAACTTTGAAGAACTAAAGAATCATGGTAAAAAAGCCATGAATTCTATGTGCAGTATTCCCCTAGCGCGGGAGTTCTGCCATTCTCATTGATCAGTAAATTTGGTCTTAGCTGGCTGTTCTTGCTGATCTTCTGGGGGAAAGGCCTGTTGCTGTGGTTTCCATGTCTTTGCTGGAGGTGGAATCTCCTGGCCCTTGCTGGTCCAGACTAAGTAATCTGCTCAGGTTTGCTCTCGGGAGCTTTTGTTCCCTGCAAGCTTTCTGTACAGCTTTGGAGGACGAGCGTGAAAATGGTGGCCTCCCAATCTCTGCCCCGGAGAGCCCGAGAACTCGGGGCCCTGCTCCTCAGTGAGCCCCCAGAGAAAAGCAGTCAATCACTCCCGTCTCCCTGGTCTCTGGCCGCACTCCGTGCTCACCTGGCCTGTGACTGAGCGTTTCTATCTCTGGCATCCAACCCTGTGTGGAGTCTCCAAACCCAGCAGATCCCTGCAGTGCGCTCCCGCACCACTCCTTCTGGGGGAGGCAGGGGTGTCTCCCTGGATCTGCCGCTTGTTGGGTCCCTGCTGGTGGAGCAGTGGCACGACTGTGCCGCAGATCGTGGTTTATGGCAACCCTGAGCTGAGAGCCTGCGCCTCTGCTCCGTCTCTGCAGCCGGCTTCCCCACTCCGATACTTGGGAGCTCTGCCGCACTCACGCACCCCTGGGCTTTCTGTGACCCAGCAAGGGTTCCACCCCCTGCTCAGCTACTGGAGCGACGTCCCTCAGCGGCGTCTACTTCTAAAGTTCCGATTTTGTGCTCTGGGGCTCTATCACTTGCCAGAAGCGGCCAATGGAGGCCCCCTTCCCTGCCATCTGTTCTCTCGAATATCGCCTTGGATTCACTTCTCCGCACGTCCCATCTTTCAGAAAGTGGTGGCTTTTCTGTTCAGAGAGTTGCTGCTATCTTTTCTTCGATCTCCTGTTGAGTTTGTAGGTGTTCAGAATGGTTTGATCCATATCTAGCTGAATTCCTGGGACAAGATGAAAGTTAGGTCTCCTACTCCTCCTATAGGTCTATGTTTCTTGCCAACTCAGTAAAGTTTTCAGCCATTATTTTTTCAAATAATTTTAATATTTTCTTTTTTGAAATTAAAGTCAATTAACATGTAGTATATTATTAGTTTCAGAGGTAGAGTTCAGTGATTCATCAGTTGTTCAGCCATTATTTTACTACTTTTTTAGCCTTATTCTTTCTCCTCTGGTTCTGGGACTAGACTTCTTGAATGTTAAATATTTTGTAATAGTCCCAGAGATACCTGAATATAATTTTTTTATTTCCTTTTTGATCAAAGTTGGTAGTTGCTAACTACAGAAACTATTTGAATTTCTGAAAGAGAATTGTTTTTCCTTTTTTCTTCTCCATCTCACAGAATTATTGGGAGGACTAGAGATAGGAGCTCTGGGGTAAGCTTCCAGAACCACTCCCAGATCCACACTGCAGATTTGTCCCATTCATGAAAGTGTGGTTGTCCCTGACATGAGAAACCACAGAGCCTTTGCTTCCCCTGGACTAGCAGAATGGATGCCCCATATCCATTGTGTGTCCCTACATATCTTACTCCTGAATTAAAGTCTCATATTAGTGTATTAGGTTAATATACCTATGCATCTATCTGGCCTCCAAGGAGATAGTGCCCAAACAGCAAGGGGGGCTCGGAAATGTAGGCTTCCTCCCCTAGAAAGTGCTTTATTGAGATATAATTGATATATAACAATGTAAGTTTAAGGTGTACAACGTGTTGATTTCATAGACTTAAATATTGTGAAATGATTACCATAGTAAGGTCAGTTACCATCTCCATAACATCATATAATTATCACTTTATATTTGTGGTGAAAATGTTTAAGATTTACCCTTTTAACTATAATTGCCATGAGTAATTTACCAACTTACTCATCTTTTAACTGAAAGTTTGTAGTATTTGACCAGCATCTCCTGTTTCCCTCACACTCACCCTGCCCAGCCTCTGGCAACCATCATTTTACTCTCTGAATTTAGCTTTGCTTTCTTAGATTTCACATATAAGTGATAGCATACAATATTCGCTTGTCTCTTTCTGACTTAATTCACTTAGGATAATGCCCTCAGGTTCCATCCATGTTGTTGCAAATGGCAGAATCTCCTTCTTTTTTTTGGCTGCATAACCTACCATTGTGCCACATTGTACTACATCCTTTTTAATCATTCATCTGTATTCAGATACTTAGGTTATTTCCATATCTTGGCTATTATGAATAATGCTGTAGTGAGGTTGGGCATGCAGATATGTCTTGAAGGTCCTTTGAAGATTTCCTTTGGATATATACCCCAAATGGGATTGTTAGATCATATGGTAGTTCAATTTTTAAGTTTTTGAGGAACTTTCATATTGTTTCTGTAGTGATTAAATTCCAACCAACGTTGTGTAAGAGTTCCCTTTTCTTCACATCCTTGCCAATACTTACCTTTTGTCTTTTCTATGATAGCCATTCTAACAGGTGTGAGGTTATATCTCCTATCACTGTGGTTTTAATTTGAATTTAACTGATGATTAGTGACGTTGAGAATCTTTTCTTGTGCTTGTTGGCCATTGTCATCTTTGGAAAAAATATCTGTTTAGTTCCTCTGCTCATTTATTAATCAGATTGTGTTTTTCTTGTTTTTCTTCTAAGTTGTAGTAGTTCCTTATGTATTATGGATATTAGCTTTTTATCAGATATATAGTTGGTAAATACAGTCTCCCATTCCTTAGGTTGTTTTTTCACTTTAATTTTTTTCTGTGTAGAACTTTTTAATTTGATACAGTCCCACTTATTAAATTTTTATTTTTATTGCCTTTGCTGTGGTGTCCTATCCAAAAAATCATTTCCAAGACTAATTTTAATGCATCTGAATTGGAAAGGCGGAAGTAAAATTGTCTGTTGCAGATGATATGATCTTCTATAGAAAATCCTAAGGATTCCACCAAAAAAACTGTTAACTAATCAAAAATTCAATAAAGTTGTAGGATTCAACCTCAACATACAGAAATCCTTTGTTTCTCATATACTAACAATGAAATATTTTAAAGAAAAACAATCCTGTTCACAGATAGCATTAAAAACAATGAAATATTTAGAAATAAACTTGACCAAGGAGGTGAAAGATCTATACACTGAAAACTACAAGAAATTGAAGACACAAAAAAGTGGAAAGGTCTCTCCCGTTTATGGATTTGAAGAATGAATATTGTTTCCATCTTAGATTTTGTTAAATTGTCCATATTACCAAAAGCCATTTATAGATTCAATGTAATCCCTATAAAAATTCCAAAGGCAGTTTTTCAGAGAAAGAGCAAAAAAAAAATTCTAGTATTTGTATAGAACTGCAAAACACTTTGAATAGCCAAATCAATCCCAACAAAGAAAAACAAGGCTTAGAGGTACCATGCTTCATGATCTCAAACTGTACAAAGCTATAGTAATCAAATCTGTATGATACTGGCATAAAATAGACACATGGACCAATGGCACAGAATCAAGAGCCTTGAAATAAGTCCTTGCATATATGGCCAACTAATATTTGACTAAGGATACAAGAATACTTAATGGGAAAAGGATAAATAAATGTGTTGGGAAAACTGGATAATTAAATGTAGAATAATAAAATAGGGCCCTTATTTGACACCACTCACAAAAATTAATTTGGAATAGATTAAAGACTTAAACACAACTATTTCTTTTTAAAGTATTTTTCTCTCTGTTCACATCGAATAATTTCTGTTCTATATTTCAGTTTACTGGTTGTTTTTCTTTTCCCTCCATTCTACTGTGGGATCCATCCATCAAGTTTTTTTTTTAGTTTTGGTGATTGTGTTTTTCAGTTCTTAAAAAATTTTTTTTTTTTTTTTTTTAAGTAGGCTGCACGCTGGGTGTAGAGCTCAACGTGGGTCTTGAACTCATGACCCTGACATAAAGACCTGAGCTAAAATCAGGAGTCGGATGCTTAGCCCACTGAACTACTCAGGCATCCCAGTTTGAAAAATTATATATGATTCCTGTTAATGTTCTTTAAATGTTAAAGTTTGTTCTCTTTATTCCAGGAAAGTTTCTTCCATTATAGTTGTCAGTATTCTTTTCCACTGATTGGGTTTTCTTTTAAGAACTTCTTATATATCTACGTTGTGTGTTTTTTGCTTGTCTTCTGTAGTTATTACTTTCTCCAATTTTTAAAATTCATTCCTTTTTTACATTCTTATTTTGTCCTCTTTATTTCTATAGAGGTTCATTCTCTGATATGTTTCTTTTTGTATGCCTTATGGTTTAATCTACATTTCTCTGAGTACATCTACATCTGTTGCTTAAACATCCTTAAATGCCTCAACATTTATGATGATGTAAAAATTCAGATTTATGTTTCATTTGACAGCTTCTATAATTTTTTTTAATAGAATCCAATTTTTTGTTCTCTAGTCATGTTTTTTTCTGATGTGATTTCATTTTTATAAGTATGTAATTTAGATTCCATCTTAGGTCTTGCAATATTTTTAATTGGGGTTAACTAATTTTTTTCATTGTTTATATTAAGAAAGACAGAGTTTCCTGTATTTTAGGAGGAAGTACCTGTTTAGCAGAAATGAAGGTCAAGATTGCCTTTCCAGCTTCAAAACTAGGTTTCCTCTTTGGTTTCACTGTAATAAACTGTAGAAAATATTTATCTGCATAGCTGTATCTTTCTGAGATGACACTTGCAGCTTTTTTTCTTTGGTTAAAATATAAGTCTCTTTCTTATACCCGATATATTTTTTTTTTTTTACCTTGAACAAATGGCTCTGAATGTGCTCTGACCAGTTTCCATTCATTGTAGGGTTTTGACTTTTTTTTTTTTTTAAAGATTTTATTTATTTATTTGACAGAGAGAGAGATAGCGAGAGCAGGAACACAAGCAGGAGTGGGAGAAGGAGAAGCAGGCTTCCTGCCGAGCAGGGAGCTCGACGTGGGACTCGATCCCAGGACCCTGGGATCATGACCTGAGCCGAAGGCAGTCGCTTAACCAACTGAGCCACCCAGGCACCCAACTATTTTTTTTTTTATAAAGATTTTTATTTATTTATTTGAGAGAGAGAGAATGAGAGACAGAGAGCATGAGAGGGAGGAGGGTCAGAGAGCAAGGCAGACTCCCTGCTGAGCAGGGAGCCCGACGTGGGACTGGATCCCAGGACTCCAGGATCATGGCCTGAGCCGAAGGCAGTTGCTTAACCAACTGAGCCACCCAGGCACCCAGGGTTTTGACTGTTTTGACATCCTGGATGCTTCAGGCTGCCCCAACACCTTCAGAGTTGTGCAGTCCTCTTATACATATCTACAAATAGGAAACTGTGAAGCTTCCCAGTGCTTATGACTATCCTATGTGTGGCCATTTGAGTTCTCTGCTTTGAGTGGAGACCTTCTCTTTGAGAGTGAATGCCTTTTGGCAATTCCTGGCTTTCTTAGTTTTTGGAGCCCACCAGGGTTCCCTTTGTATTCCCTTTTGCTTGTTCTAGCACAGCTGCTGTTTTCCTTAGGGTCTTGCTGCTGTCAGTGTTTTAAATATACTTGCTCTTTTCCTGGGATTTATGGGATAATTTATCATTTTATTTTGCAATCTCTTCTGTTTATTGCTGCCTAACAAATAGGTCCAAAGTATATTGCCTTAGAACAACAATTTATGGGTATTTCTGGGTCACGGATTGAGGTGCGGCACAGTGTGGGTGTTTTGTTTGTTTCACGGTGTTGCAACTCCAGGTGCGATGACTGGAATGGTTGAGAGTTGGAACAAGGGGGCGGGGGACTTGCCAAGCCTCTTTCTCTCTCCACATGGCTCACTAGGCTTCCTCAAACTAGAGTGGCCTCAAGGTATTTGAAGTTCTTGCATAGCAGATGAAGTCTCCAGGAGATCAAGATGAAAGCATCCAGATCTCTTAAAAGCTAGGCCTGGTAATGGCATAGTTTCTTTTTTGCCTACTGTTATTCAGAGCATTCACAGGCCACAGTAAACTCAAGGGCAAGGCAAATGGATCTGTCTCTTGATGGCAGGAATGCCTAAGAACTGTGTCCTCCTTTAACTCACCATAATAACCTAGTTAACCTTTTAAAAATAACAGCTCTGTTGAGATCTAATTCATATATCCTGTAATTCATCCATTTAAAATGCACAATGTAATGATTTTTGGTATGTGAACAGAGTTGTGGAACTTCTGTACAATTTTAGAACATTTTCATCACCCCCAAAAGAAACCCTGAACCAATTAACAGTAACTTTCATTTCTGTTGGTTTTTTAAAAGGGATTGGGAGATTCAAAAAATATGACACAGGACTGCCACCATTTTGTTCAAACTTGTGATGTTTTTATTTAAAGGGAATATTTCTGGTTTGAGATATGTATTACTGAGACCAAGGCACAGATGCAATTTTAAAAATACATCAGTAATATGAGATTTTATCTTTCCTGTTTTCTACCAGATGTTATAAGGAACAAATGAAAATAAAAACTGTTTTAAAAAGTTGAAAATCTATTGTAAATGTATTTATTATTCCTTAAATATTAAACAGAGGAGAATGAAGTATTTTGAGAACATATTACCATAGATTTTGTATATTTCTCAGTAGTTATAGTTTCAATCTTCCTGTATTAAATTATGAATATATATATTCCGCACATTTAAAGGAGTGACTGCTAAAAATTTTTCCAGTAACGTGAATGAATGTTCACCTATATAGTTCTGTTTTTTCTTGAACCAATTTTAAAACTGAACTTAGAAATGGAGAAAACACATAGGAACAGATTTGGAGTATGGGTTGTATAGCAGAGCCTCGGTAGTAAGAACTTGATCCTCCAATGCTGCTGCCCCCACCCTGCCCTCTCATACACCTTCTCCTTATCCCAGGCTGGACCTCTGCGGCAAGGCTACCTAGGTCCCAGGGATGGATATGGTATGACTGACAACTTTCCTAAATTGGGGGTTCCTAAAAGGGAAAAACTTGATCTTCTCTCACTTATGATTGGGGTGATCATACGATAGATACTACCAAATGGTGATGCTTTTGTCTTGGAGAGATGTTAAACAGGACAGCCCATCGGGATAGCAGGTGTACGCAGGGCTACTCCTGACCAATCAAGGTGTTTGGTCCCTACCCAAAGATACATCTTACTTGTCTTTGAGACTTTCTCTGAGTCACTTGGTAACTGAAGAATTGGGTGCTTTTCTCTCTGGGTATTGTCTTCCAACAAAGACTAGTCTAGTTGTGCAATGGCAGCTCGGGAGGAAGATGGGTTTATAGTGAGGTTTGCCTCCACCAATATGTAATGTAAATACAACATACTCATTTGAAGAGAAAGGGTCAGTGACGTGCACCTTCCAAACCTGACTAATTGAAGGACTCCTTTTTTTTTTTTTTCCTTAAATGGATTCACATATAAGTTACTTGGTTTTCTTTAAAATTATGAATAAAAATCCCTAATAAAACATGAGAGAGTGTCTAGTATGAGCAGACAGTTTAAATTCTCTACCCAGACTTGATTCTCCATTTCTCTTCTGCTGGAGATTATCATTTTAGTACGTTTCTAACCTTAGTTTCTTTTCTGAAACAGTAAGGATAATACTAGTCCCTACCTCACAGTGTTGTTTGAAGGCATACCAAGGTAAGATATGCAAAATGCCTTCTACATACTTAGTCTTATTTAAAGTCTTATGTAAATCATATAGCAGGTATTACTGTTCACTGGTAAAGCATTTGGGCCCCAAAATGAAGATTCTTGGTTCTAAATTGCTGACTTACTTAGTGTGTGGCTTATATACTAACCTCACTAAACCTACGCTCTAGCTATAAGATGAGGATAAAACCAATACCTTCTTCTCAGGATTGTTTTAAGAATTGAAGGATATAATATATATATATAGTAGCCTAGTGCCTAGAAAATGCTAAGCAATGATAGATGTTAGTTATTATTAATAGGATCATTGGTCATATTAATGCTGACAATAGAAAACTGGATAAGAACATTTACTTCAACAAGGTTTAATCGAGATTGTTCTTTGTGACTTTTTTTCTACAGAAGTCTCACAAAGATTTGAGGTTTTTTTTTTTTTTTTAAGGCTCTCTGTCTGTTCTTTTCATGTATAAATATGGTTTTCTTTGCTACATTAGCATCTTAAATTCTGAAGTATTAAGAGACCAGTTGGTGAGGAAAGGCTTATCTATTCGTTCTTCCCTCAACCTGTACGTGAAGTCCTGCTCTGTCAGGGGCCCTGGACTTGTTGGATGTGCTGGCAGAGGCCAGTGTACTTGCTCTGTCTCCACTCCTGGACCCAGCACATCTTTTGCCCCTGGACCTGCACAAGCCTGGACTCTTGGCCCAGACAGGATCCAATTCCCAGAAGGAAGAGGTGCCACTGACCTAGAATTCTGGCATTGTGATGTTCGGCTGTTTGATCCTCTGATTTTTCTCAGCCATGTTGTGAGCATCTCCTGTTTGATAGTCATTCCTGCAGTGCTGTTTCATCTGTTTCGTGCCAATGACCTGGATCTTCTTCAAAACAGACCCTAATGTCGGAACTCTGTTTTTAATTCAACATTCGAGACTGATAACATAGCTGGGGTAAGGCAAATCTGGACTCACCTGTCTATAAAGGAATCTATAACTCTCTATAAAGATATTTTCCTTTTTGTTTAAGCACTCAGTGTATGTGTTACAAAGGTCTCTGCCTTCTGATGTATGAAGAAACAGCTTGTTCATTTCTTACAAGTGATCTGATCTTTGTCACAAGCTACTGGCTGGGTTAAAACCATCCTCTTCAGATTTATGTTCAGTTTTTCAGAATTCTACTTGCTTTTTTTAATTTCTCCCCAAGATGGAGTCTGCATGTGAAAAGGAGCTCCTGGTCTCCCTTGGCTTCAGACAAAGGGCTAGAGTTGTGTGTGTGTGCTCTTGTGCTACTCTCTGGATCTTTGCTGGATTCTGCAGCAATTCTTATCAGCCTGTCCTAGCTGGATTTGCTGGCATCCTCTGCTAAAGTTTGAGGCTGAAGAACATGGGATCTCTCCCTCTCTTGGCTTGGACAGAACTTACGGTCCTATCTGCCCTCTTGACCCAACTTCCGTTCTTCTAAGTACAGTGGCTGCAGCAGAGGTCTGGCTGTGATTCTCTTTTGCTTACTAGCCTATATAATCTGCTAGTTAAGTGTTAACCCCCGCTAGTCATCCCATCAATTACCAGACATCTCATCAGTTAACTTCCATGACTCTCCTTAGGGCATGTGAGAATTTCTGGATTCCTTACATGACCTTATAGCCAAACTGGAGATGTGCACTCAGGCTCTTTCTCTACCCAACCCTGCCATGTCTCTGACTTGACACTGAAATGGCTTCCCTGGGTTGGCTGCTCTCCCTCCCAACTGCCAAAGCAAACGTGGAGAAAAAACCCTCCAGAGTTACTGAGAATGGAGGAAAAGTAGGACTTTCCTTAGCTCCTCATTGGTGGATATAGACTATTTTCCTTCCCTCCTACCTAAAGAAAGGAACTCCAAGTTTTGAATCTCCTGTTATACATTTTACCACTTATTAATTCTGCTTTTTAAAAAGTCATCTACCTATATTTCATTTCTCTTTTCCTGAAAAATTCAGCTCCTGTGTATTAATTTCTTCCTCCAACACCACAACTATCCTAATTCTTGGTGATGCCAGCATCACCGAGATCCTCCAATATCTCTGGCCTCATATTCTTCAGTGATACTGGCCTCATTTCTGCCACTCACGCCTGTTTACAGCCTAGATTTTTTTTTGTCCTTATTATTAGTGATATCTCTTCAATCATTTCTATTTCCAGCTTCTCCTTCTCTGACCATCACTTTTCTCTCCAGCTGGCTCCCTTTAATGGTCCAGCTCCAACAATCCTTTTACACTCAGGGACTTGAAACTAGCTCATCTCCCACCTTTCCCATGTCCTTAAAATATGTCCTTATACCCTTTCTTCTGTTACAGTTCCATGTTTCATCCTTATAATCATTCCTTTGCTATAAAACCACTGCTCCCTTGTATCTCTCTTGTTTTATTATACTACCTGGCTATAAGACTGTTTATAGCACCCATGCCCATGCATGAAAAGTTGAACATGGCTGGAGAAAAACTTGCCATCATGCTGATTGGTCTCATTTTAAATTTATGGCACCCTCAAGTAGGCCCTAATGATGCCCAACAACCATTTATATTTCTCTTGTGTATTCACTCCCTCAGTCCTCAGATAACTTTTTGGACATTTTATTTCCTCTAGAACCTTTATCACTTCTTCTCTTACTCTCATTCTCTGCTAATGATAATAAAATAAAAGCAATCAGAAGACAGTTTGCTTTGGGTTACCCCTTCTCATGTTTCTACCAATGTATATCAAAGCTCGTGTGTTCTCCTTTAACTCCTTTATTTGAATGAACTGTCTAAATTCCTAGCAAAGAACATGCCTCTTTTTGTGCACAAGGTCTCATGTCCTTATCCTTTTAAGAACTTCATGGTGATTCTCCTTTCTCATTCTTGCATCATCCATTCTCTTCCTGTTGAACTTTTGCATGAGCATCTTAGTGATTTAACAAAACAAACTGCCTCTATATTTTTTTTTCCAGTTACTCCCCTCATTTCTCTGATTTATAGCAAAGCTCCTAAAGATTTGGCTCTCTGCATTTACTCCAATTCTTTCTTCTCTTCTGGACTGAACCTACTCAAGTCAGATTTCACACCCAGACCTCTTAAGAATGCTTGTGGTATTCACCAATGATCTCCAGGTTGGCTAAATCCAATGCATTTCTTTGGATGTCTTAAAGATGATTCAGAACTAACATATCTCAATCTGAGCTCTTCATCTTGTTCCCATCTCAAAATCAACATCCTCCTTTACTTCTTCAAAATAACTTTTCTGTATATACTGGAGTGGTGGATACATGATTCTATGATTTGTTAAAATCCATACAAAGCATTTGTTCTTTAATTTCATAGGATAAAATACAAAGCAATAAAAATTCAATGATGGCACTTCTTTATTCAAACTCTCCAAAGTTTGAGCCAAAGTCCTTACAATGGCCTACAAGTCCATTCTGCTTTAGTCATAGTGTGCCCTCTGTACCTCAAACATACAAGACCCACTCTCGTTTCAGGATCATTGTACCATAGTCAAAGAATGTAGACTAATATTGTTAGTTTCAAGAAAAAAAAATATTTTCATAATTGGCCTAATATGTGGCCAGTTTTTTTAAATGGTCAAGGGACATTTTAAAAGAAGTATTATCTCTAGCATAAATTTTCAAAACCAAATTTATTATTAGTCATTCTCTTACCTAGCATCATTTTACTTTTGCTACTTAGTCTGTCAGATAATGAGAAAGGATAAAATATGTCACAACAGTGGAAGTTTATTATCTAACATGATCAGCACTGGAATGAATCAGTTAACCCAAAAGATCTATTATAAGACTGGGGATAGAGGGCGCCTGGGTGGCTCAGTCGTTAAGCGTCTGCCTTCGGCTCAGGTCCTGATCCCAGGGTCCTGGAATCGAGCCCCGCATCGGGCTCCCTGCTCTGCGGGAAGCCTGCTTCTCCCTCTCCCACCCCCCCTCTTGTGTTCCTTCTCTCGCTTTGTCTGTCTCTGTCAAATAAATAAAATCTTAAAAGAAAAAAAAAAAGACTGGGGATAGAGTTCGAATGGGAGGGGGAGTGTGGAGAGCGGACCCCAGTGAGCCCTGAAGCAGCCTCCCCGCCCGCCCCAAGTGCCCTATAGTTTCCATCACGCCCTGGGAGGCGGCCGCAGCTGCAGCTCCCTCGGCCTCACATCCGGGCACCTGCCGTTGGGGACAAGAAGGTCATCGCAAGGAAGGTTTTGGGAACAGTAAAATGGTTCAATGTGAGAAACGGATATGGCTTCAACAGGAATGACCCCAAGGAGGATATATTTGTACATGAGCCTGCCAGAAAGAACAGTAACCCGGGGCAGCACCTTCGCAGTGTAGGAGATGGAGAAACGGTGGAGTTGATGTTGTTGAAGGAGAAAAGGGTGCGGGGGCAGCAGCGGTGACAGGCCCTGGTGAAGTTCCAGTGTAAGGCTGTAAATATGCAGCCGACCGGAGCCATTATAGATGCTATCCCGGCGCAGGCGTCCTCCACGCAATTCCCGGCAGAATTCCCAGAATAGTGAGAGTGGGGAAAAGAACAAGGGATCGGAAAGTGCTCCCAAAGGCCCGGCCCCAACAGTGCCGGCACTATTGCAGGCGACAGTTCTCACCTTACTACATGCAGAGATCCTCTGGGCGGCGCCACAGTATTCCGGCCCTCCTGTGCAGAAGGAAGGGATGGAAGGTGATGACAACCAGGGTGCGGGAGAGCAAGATGGACCAGTGAGACAGAATGTGTATCGGGGGTTGTAGACCACGATTCCGCAGGGGTCCTGCTCGCCAAGGACAGCCTAGAGGGGATGTCAAGGAGGAAGATAAGGAAAATCAAGGAGAGGAGACCCAAGGTCAGCAGCCATCTCAATGTCGGTACCACCACAGCTTCAGTTGCCAACGCAGACGCCCAGAAAACCCTAAACCACAAGATGGCAGAGACAAAAGCAGACGATCCAGCAGCTGAGAATTCCTCTGCTCCTGAGGCTGAGCAGGGTCAGGCTGAGTAAATGGCCAGTTTGCCATCTCTACCATCATCCAGCATGAAGGAATGAAGATGACATTC